>NW_004444166.1:1616323-1626615 GCF_000243295.1 Trichechus manatus latirostris | reverse complement strand
TCTCTCAGATCTAATCCTGTCTTGGATGTCTGCTTCACAGAGAACCCCAACTACCAAAAACACTTTTTGACATCTGCCTTATTAGGGATCTTTCTATCCTTCTCTGCCTTATCTACCACTGCCTACCAGAAGCTTACTTTCTGATTACTTCCAACCTGTTTCCAAATTCCTTCTTATCTGTGTGGATCACCTAATTCTATTAGTTCTCTCTTATCTCAGTTAGGGCTGTCACTGTCCACTTTGTCTCCTGATATCTGCTGGATGTCAAAAACTGTGGCTGGCACAGAGTAGGTACTCAGTAAGTACGTACTGAATAAATGAATCTCAGTTCTGAGAAAAACTCAGAAATGTTGTTCTGGAGTTTGGTTCTTTTCTGATAATGTGGATGCAAGCTGACTCTTATTGTTCCTGACATCTAGTGGCAGGATGAAAAACTATCCTGAGACCTGAAGGAATTTCATTGGCTGGCTAAAGTCCAGACAACAGCAAGTGTTAAAAGGTTTGCTCTTCAGGACATATAACACTTTTGTGGAGTTAGTATAGCTTTTAGATACTAAATGGGTTATGTATTCATCAGTGGGACTCAGGTAAACTTTAGCAGGCAGGATAGGAATTCAGTGGGAAAAGGGTAACCAATCCCAGGTGGGTAAGTAAGGTAGACAGCAGGCTAAATCTTATCATCACAGATGTTCTACAATCCTTACATCCTATTCCATTCACCCACGGAAATAAAAATTGCACACTAAAACACACAAAACATTCAACAAGTTCCAGTGCAGCAGCAACAGGACTTACTCAGAACATGGATAGTAAGTCAGCTTTTAATGACAAGATTCACGAGGTACAAATAGTCCACTTGAACTCAACAAGAAGCTTAAGTAAGGACCTGGTGAACTATATTCACAGCGTGCTCTTATCTTAGATGACTAGGCAGCAAAACGAGAGAGAGTTAGACAGCAGGGAAAACTCACAGGTTTTCTCTCCTTTATTACCATGCATTCATTCTAAATGACAACTATATATTTGGCTCATCAAGGAACAAAAGAGATGGAAATCTCTGCCCTTGTTCCTCTTATCTTCCAAAGGGCTACAACTTTACAGATGCTTTGGCATAACAAGGATATGCTGTTTGTGTAACAAAGGACTAAGTCTGCTCTTGGAAACAGCATTTGAGATAGTTTGGAAAGGAGCAGAAGAGTGGATCTGTTTTCCTGTGAGGGACATTCTATTATGCCAGTTACTCTAAAGGACTGAATAAAGTATCAGATCTTCTGTGAGGGCTCAATTGTCTGAGAAATAGGACAGAAAAAAGATAGTTCCAGAGGGGAAGAAAAATCCCCAACTATTCCCTGAAGAGTTCCTGTGGGGATGGTGAGTGCCACACTGGATCTGAGATGAAGAGGGAAAACATGAGGACACTTGGAGCCATAGACGGCAACAGTGAAAGGTAGTAGCAGACATATACGGCCACCCTTCACTCCCTCATGTGGGTGAAACGTATGCTTCAAAACCTGTCAGCTTTAAAAAGGGAAGAGAGACTCTGTTAGACGCTTGATAATTCCTTTACTCAAATTTTAAGAATTTACTAGTTTCTGATGGGGTCTACTTTTTTTTTTTTTTTCCTCTTTTGGAGAACACGTACCTCTGATGATAAGTTGGCTGAAGGTGCCATGGGCTTTGGCATCAGACAGATAAAGATTTAAGCTCTGCCACCTTACAGTTTTATGACCCTGGACAAGTTATTTCACCCTTCTGATCCTCAGACTCCTTATTTGTACAATACAGAATAATAATAGTACATAAGTTAAATATTATATATAGAAAGACCTGGTACATAGCCACCCCAAAACCAAACCCACTGCCATCAAGTCGATTCCGACTTGTAGTAACCACATAGGGTTTACAAGGCTGTAAATCTCTATGGAAGCAAACTGCCACATCTTTCTCCTGCGACACCGCTAGTGGTTTCAAATCACTGACCTTTCAGGTTAGCAGTCAATCACTTTAACCACTGCACCACCGGGGCTCCTTGGTACATAGCAGATACCCAAAACATATTTGTTTCCTTTTATTCTGCAGGTTACTATCAACTTCTAGCTCATGAAGATATATGCCCTGTGATTTTTCTGCTTTATTCTTCACACTAGCCAAAGAAGTCTTGTTAAAGAAATACAGGAATAGACAAATATGTCTCATTATCTTGTTGTTTGCTTAGCACTAAGGTTCGAATTTTCTTTTTTAAAATCATTTTCTGTGTTTACACAGCAACTCACTATGAACAAAACTTGCATTGCTTATCACAAGGTTATCCATTCAAAGGCGTCTGCCTAACTAACATTGTGATTAAACAATTTATGTCGGTGTTGACTAGTGTGATCGTTAAGGTTGTGTGTCAACTTGGCTAGGCCATGATTCTCAGTGATTTGGCAGTTATGATGTAGTTTGGCAGTCGTATAATGGTGTATTTACGTCCATGATGAGATCTGATAATAATATGATCACCTTTGTGATGGGATCTGCTGTGAGTAGCCAATAAGTTGAAAGGGAGTTTCCTTGGGGGTGGGACTTGCATCCAACACAAGTGGACTTTCTGGCAAGGCTTACAGGATTTTGCTCACTTTGGATCCTGCAGCTGGCCCATGTCTAACCTCCGGTTCTTGGGACTTGAGCTAGCAGCTTACTTGCCATCTTGCCTGCTGATCTTGGGATTCGTTGGTCTCTGAAGCCTGTGAGCCAGAGCCTGCTGTCTGATCTGCCTATCTTGGGTTCACCAGCCTCTGCAGCTATGTGAGTCAGGAGAAGCCTCCAGCCTGACCCACGGCCTTGAGACTTTCCAGCCTCTACAACCACGTGAGCCATTTCCTTGATATAAACCTCTCTCTATATATATTCATGGTGCAGCCCTGGTGGCACAGTGGTTAAGAGCTCGGCTGCCAACCAAAGTTCAAATCCACCAGCTGCTCCTCATCCTATAGGGTCACTATGAGTTGGAATTGACTCGACAGCAATGGGTATATATGTATTTATATGCTTTACTGGTTTATGCTTCTCTAGAGAACCCAGTCGAAGACAACTGGGTTCCTATTTTTTTCTAAAAGTATGTCTAAGGCAAGACAAAGATTCTATATTTGCAAGAGATGCTTACTGGAATGTATGAAAGTATATATTTCCAATATATTTTTGAAAAGTAGTTTTATAAATTAAAAATTGAATCTTTAGAATGTACTAAGCACATAAAACTTGAAGGAGCTATGCTACTGATACTCAAAGGGGATGGGGTAAGGATGGCCTTTTAGATATGCTTCCACCCTGCCCAAAGGATCTGAGAGTACCTCAGCTGAAAATCACTGGGTATGCAGCCATTCTTACTGTTCAGAGTGTGGTGTCTGAGGTGGGATCCTGTGCAATAACCCTCACACCTCAATCCTACCACCAGCCATCTTTCCTCTAAATGAGTGGAAAGACCTAATGTTCAAATAAGTTTGGGGATGCTAGAACAGAGACTTCCTATTTGGAGGCTTCGGAGACAGCATCTTTGCAGGCAGTTCCTTGTACCTGTTGACATGGGAGCCATTTTGAGTGCAGAGATGGTCTTAAGCAGCCTCACCAGACTCCCTATGAACCTAGAATGGTTTGGCAACAGCCATGGTTTTGAGAAAGGCTCAGGGATTATCTAAGAGAGAACTGGCTAATCTGAAGAGGGTGGTCTCTCAGTTAAGAGAAGGTGACACTGTAGTGGATGTGGTGAGGACTTGTAGCTGGGGAACCAGATGTAAAGGCAGGCATCTCAGAGAAGAACAACTGAAAACCAGATGGGAATTGTCTAAATCACAGCTGGTAGCTGTGTGGATGGTTACCAGATGAGAACCAGATGTCTCATTCCAACGCTACAATCCTACATAAGCTCATCAGAACTTTGATGACACTCTAGCTAGGGTAGGGGAAGGGAAAATTTCAAACCGACCGTGTTATAACCTGAAATTGAGTTTACCTGGAACTGACTATATAAAGTTCTCTTCACGTAAAATACTAGTCTGAGATAGAGAGTTAATTAAGTAGTAGAAAGAGAGTATTTTTTTAAAAAAGTATGTATTTAGAGGACATTGGTCTGTTGGTAAATGTGTACTTCACTTTCCCAAAATTTCTCCTGCCTTTCTCATATCAGTATTTCACAAATGGTGTTTTGTGAAACACTAGTTCTGTTTCACATGAGTAGGGGTTCTGCAGAAAGCAACAATCTCCCTGATCAATAATTTGCGGGAAATAACTGCAAGATATATTAAAAGTTCTAAAGGATGCAAAAATAAAACCTTTCCAATTTTGTTTCAGCTAATATTTCTCCACAGCATTTGAATACAAAACTTGCTACATTTTCCAAACATCAATAATCATCTTTGGGGGCACTAGTGCTCTGTGGAATTAGTTTGGCAATACTGTTCTGCATGTAATAACATAAAGTTTCCATCCCTGTCTCTCCAATTTAAAACTGTTTGTGGTTGATTTTTGTCTCATTTTAAATTGTGTAATTCAGCATGCATTTTGTTATCTCCTACTGTGTGCCACATACTATTCTAACTTTTTAGAATTCTTCTAAGTGTTTTTAATTGTTTCAAATTTTTCTTTCTTTCCCCAAATATATATATATATATTCCTTTTTATAGTACAAGCTAAATTCATGGATTTTTTGTGTGGAAGAAAATGATCTTATTAACTGCAATCTATTTTTCAATATAATTCTCTAGTCTAAAACTGTCTTACATAATGTAGAGATAGACTAACAAAGATGTTAATATTTAAAACAAAATATTATATGAAGTGTGTATATAGTAGCCAGATCCTTTAAGATTTGGCTCAGCCACGTCTTTCTGTCGGAAGTCAAACCTGATTCCCACCCTCAAACTCATGCCTTTGCTATATGCCCTACTCTGAGTCTCCACAGTATCCTGAATATACTTTTATCATTACACTTCCTGTGTTTTAATTACCGGTTCATAGACCTGTTTCCCACACTATAAGGTTTGCGCTTAGTTCATCAGGATTGTCTTATTCATCAATGTATTGTTAAGACTTAACATAATACCTGGCATATATTAACCATTCAGTAAAATCTCTTCTGTAAACATGTTTCACTTTATTAAACCTGAGTTTAGATACGCACACGTAAAACTTTGATCAATAATATATTTAATAAGAATAATAATGATAAACTGTTGCCATCCAGTCAATTCTGACTTATGGCGACCCCACGTCTTTCAGAGTAAAATGACGCTCTATAGAGTTTTCAATGGCTGTAATTGTATGGAAGTAGAACATCTGGGCTTTCTTCCTTGGTGCCACTGGGTAGACTCAAACAGCTAACCTTTTGATTAGTAGCGAAGTGCAAACCATTTGCACCACCCAGGGAACTATAGATTTAATAGCAGGTTGAAATTATGCATGGTGCTCGGGTCTAATGGAGAGAAGAGTGTCAGTCCTAGTTGCTCACACTCTCCTATCCTGCAGTTTGCCCTGCAGTTAAGATCATGAGAGAAATAGCAGTGTGTAACTTAGGGAATCATTTAACTAGTAACAAAATCCCTCTTTGGAAAAATGTTTCTGAACAATATACACAACCTGTAAACGCCCTTGTTATAAAAGTGGTGTACTCACAAACAAATCAGCTAAAATATTAACTTGATATAAAAAATTATGGGACTATGGGATCTTTAGATAAAAGGATCTTGTATTGGATAAGACATATACTGAGCAATTCCACCGATAGCTCCTTTAGTGGGAGAATAGATTGACCAGAGAGCCTCAAAGCTGTGTACTGGAATACTACTGAGGAAAAGAGTGGAGATTCATTAAGTGAACCTGCCTAATTCTGATGACTTGCACAGCAGGCTACTCTAGCCTATGTAAATGGAAACCTTCATTAAGGATACAAAAATATTTTGCAGATTATGAGAGGTCAGAGATAGTGACCGACTGGGTTTACCCATGAACTCTTTCATTAACATTCTACACTCTCAGACCAGAGAATCAATCTGACCACCGAGAAGGACGGAGTGAAGAAGGATGATGTTTTCACTGAGACCTTTACCCATGCAAGATATTGGTTGTAAGTTAACATACATCGTCTGAATTTATTTAAGACAGATATAAATTCATTATTTTAATCAACTTGTAATCAATAACCCAATATCATCCATTTAAGATGGATGAAATCACCAATTGGCTCCCAGCGTCTATGTTAAGTAGAGTGCCTAGGAGGGCGTGGGAGACTCTCGGTGAGATGCACTAGCACAATAGCTGCCATGATGGACTCAAACATGCTTGCAATTCTCAGGGTGATGCAGGACTGGGCAACGTTTTTTTCTGTTGTAGAAAAGGTTGTCATGAGTTGGAGTCAACTCAACAGCCGCTGACAGCGTCTATTTTATGCCATTCTTTCCTTTGCCTAGGCTCCATTGCAACTGGATGTGGTCATGTAACTTAGTTTCAGCAAAGGTATTGTATGCGATTTCTGCTTTATTTTAATAAAAAGAAATGACCAGGACTCTTTCCTCTGTTTTCCTTTACCACCGGCTGTAAAGTAGATGTTTTGCTGGTGAGCAAGGTTTGATTCGGTGGATAAGGGGGGAAAAACCTAGGACATGGAGAAGAAACATGATAGAAACAAAGTACATGAGTCCCTGTTTGATTGGACATGCCAAGTTGTCTATCTGCCCTAGGCCACTGGCCTACCTCTAGAATATCATGTGAGAGAGAATTAATTCCTGTTTGAGCAGCTGTACTTTGGGAGCTGTTCATCATACCAGCATTTTTTTATTCACTAGGCAGTATAATAGATTACAAAGATAAATATGAAAAATAAAATTAAAAGCCCTTAAAGGTCAGTGTTTATCTGACCTTGTGTATATATAAATAAATTTAAAGCAAAAAACCTATGGGTAGGAAGACCTTTCACAACATAAAAGCAAAGTAAAAAACCATGAGACAATTGTCTCTATATTTGACTAAAATGAAATTTAAATATTATATGTATCATAACAAAGAAACAAATTAGGTAATTGTCATGGATTGAATTGTGTCCTCCCAAAATATGTGTCAGCTTGGTTAGGCCATGATTGCCCCAGTATTGTGTGGTTGTCCTCCATTTTGTGATTGTAAGTTTATGTTAAAGAGGATTAGGATGGGATTGTAATACCCTTATAAAGGTGTTACAATCCTCAACACCCTGATTCAATGTAAAGGGAGTTTCCCTGGGGTGTGGCCTGCATCACCTTTTATCTTACAAGAGATAAAAGGAAAGGGAAGCAAGCAAAGAGTTGGGGACCTGGTACCACCAAGAAAGCAGCGCCTGGAGCCGAGCTCATCCTTTGGACCCAGGGTTCCTGCAAAGAGAAGCTCCTAGTCCAGGGGAAGATTGATGAGAAAGACCTTGCTTCAGAGCCAACAGAGAGAGAAAGCCTCCCCTGGAGCTGACACCCTGAATTTGGACTTCTAGCCTACCAGACTGCGAGAAAATAAACTTCTCTTTGTTAAAGCTATCCACTTGTGGTATTTCTGTTATAGTAGCACTAGATAACTAAGACAGTAACATAAAACCAGAAGAAATATTTAAAACACATGATAGATAAATATTAGCATATAGACAATATCATGTATTCTCAACAATCAACAAAAAAATGATAAATTCATTCCTCATGCCAAAAAATATAAAGATGATCAACATCACGAAAATTAAAACCAGATATGAAGTAGGCAAGATAAAAAAGCAAACATAAAATATCTACAGTTAGCAAGCATTCAGGGTAATGTGAATATTCTCCCACACTGTATTGGGAGACTAACTTGTTATAATAGGTTATAGAAGATGCTTTTTTACAATATGTATCAAAAGGCTTAACAGTGTTGTTCACACTCTTTGAAACATGAATTCTACTTTTAAAAAATAACTTTAAGAATTTTATCAGAGAGTAATAAAAGATATATGCTGATGTTAGTGTTATTAATAATAGCAAAAATAAGAAAGAAACTTCAACATTAGGTTTTGTAAATTGGTTATGTAGAAAATATTACATGAACTACAGCTCATTTCTGGATTAAACATTCATGTTGTTAAAAAAACTAATGCTATACAAAGTCTTTATGCTATCTATTAAGTGAATTAGCAATTTATAAAGTAATGTGCAGAAAAAATATGAAAATGTTAATGGTAATCCCTGCTGGTAATATTATTAATGATCTTTAACTTCTTTTTTTTTTTTTTGCTTTTATTTACATATTTTTCAAAATTTCTACCATGCAATGTTTAATCAGCATTTAAAAAAAAAACAAAACTACTCACAATGAAGAATACTACACCCTCCCCAATTTTGATTTCAATGTCACATTCAAATTTTTTGGTTCACACAGCATGTAGCAGAGACTCTTTAAATTGTAAATTTACAAACCGCATAAACTGTACATATTATTTGAAAAAAAAACTTTAAAGGATAAAAACTATTCACTTATGGGAAGTCACAGCCTCTTTCGTTGTTACAGTCCATACAGAGCCTTAACGCAATGCCCCCTTCTCTCCTTTCCTTTTCCCTGCACTCTGAGTAAAAACAGAACTGACATCATATATGCAGGTTCTCCTGAGAAAAGCAGTCAGAGTGGAAAAGCACTGCCTTCGCTAAGGGCTTCCTACTTCAGGGGAACGCCATTCTACAGCAAGGCCCCTCCTACAATAGAATATTATGCAGCTGTTAACAAACTGAGCAGACCTATTGTGCTGCTGATACGGGAAAATGTCCAACCTACATGGATAAGCACAAAAATAAGGCAAAACATAACGTGCCCTTTTTTGTCCTTATTTGTAGAAAAAGGGAATCTCCACTCCTGTGCTTGTGTTGGTGGGCACACGTGCTCACACTCGTTTATGCATGAGCTTGAAAATGGAGAGCATATCTCTGGGAAGGGAGGTCGGAAGCTGACATTTGGATGAAGGAGCAGTCTCCTTTCACTGCATACCCTTCTATGGGGTTTAAATTTTCATATATAATACATATAAAACACCCCACACTGATTCGAAAAAATTAAGTATGTCATTATTATCCTAAAAAACGAAGCCTACAACATTAAAAAATAATACTCATGTTTTAAAATTCAAAATTTAGAAGTTAATTAATTAGTGGACATAATATCTGTTCATTCCCTTCTTCAGTGTGCAAGGAAGCAGGCAGTATTGAATTCCTCCTACAGGCAAGTGCAGAGAGAGGGTCACTCTCCACATGACACTCACAGTCAGGTGAGAGGGATGCACACATCATTATTTCAAATACAAAGTTATTTTTTAAAAATAATAGACGTTTATACAAGATGGCGTGCAGGCGTAGAGGAGGCAGTGACTAACACTACCTAGGAATCAGAGAAATTTTAAACAAAGTTTGACTGCGCTGCATCTTGGAGGTGCAGCCATAGCTTGCTTATATTGTATTGAGGGCAGACATCCAGGGAGAGGGAACAGTAGGTGCAAATGCTCAGAGGCATGAAGCAGAGTGGCAGGGTCATGAAGCTGCCATTTAAGAATCAATACCATGATAGTTTGTAAGTTCATAATGTTAGATATACTAATTAAAAAAGAAAACATCCCCCCCCCAAAAAAAAAAGACAAACAGCTGCCTTTGAGTCAATTCTGACTCATGGTGACCCCATGTGTGTCAGAGTGGAACTGTGCTCCATAGGGTTCTCAATGGCTAATTTTTCGGAAGTAGACAGCCAGGCCTTTCTTCTGAGCACCTCTGGGTTGACTTGAACTCCAAGCAGAATGAGTTAACTGTTTGTACCACCCAGGACTCCCATACTAATAATAGCTACCATTTATCAAACACTTTAGAGTAGCAGACACTGATCCAAATGTCTTATATGGTATTAACTCATTCAGTTTTCACAATAATAAAGTTCAGTTATTATCACACTTTTTTAAATGAGGAAACTGAGTCTGAAAGAGCTTTAATATATTGTCCAGACTCACCATAAAAATAGGGTTTGAATCCAGGTCTTCTGAGTCTAGAAACACTTTTAATCACTACTCCTTGCTGCCACATGTTTAAAAATCTCACAGTAAAACAATTTAAAACAGGTCCCTCTGCACCCCTCCCCCCAGAAAAAAAAATATAATCAATTTGCTATTCTCGGTCAGTAATACATACGTTCTTCACTAAACTATTTTAAAACATAATTTCTTACCAGGATCACAACAGAGGGTTCTGGACAGAGCTGGAGAAGGATGTAGAACATAATTCTAACTCACAAAAAAAAAA
>NW_004444166.1:1516363-1615953 GCF_000243295.1 Trichechus manatus latirostris | reverse complement strand
TGAGAATTTAGAGGGTTAAAATGTTGTGGGGTTGTTAACCAATGTCATAAAATAGCATGTGTGTTACTGTTACATGAGAAACTATCTGTTCTGTAGGCCTTCACCTGAAGTACAATAAAATATTAAAAAAAATAATAATAATAATTTCTTTTTTTGGTCTCAGGATAAATTCAGTAGATTATCAGAAAGAATCAGAAGAAGCAAATTTTCAAATCTTTTTGTTTTTCCCTTCATCATCAGTGGGTAATTAATCACCCTTTAGAAAGCACTTTGCTTAACCATACTCACTGGAAGTGTGGATCATTTCTTTAATTTGAAAAGCAAATCAAATCCTTAAAGAAAAACCTTCACTTCCATCTACTGAAATATCAATGACAGGAGGTAAAGAAAGGCTGGATGGTTCAGTGTGCTATCTACCATCTTCTGGAAAGTTCTACTAACCAGCACTTCAGCATATTTATAGTAAAATAATAATAAGTATCCATAATTATATCCCTAAGCCTTTATGAAATCCCCAAATACTTTTGAAATTATCAAACGTTAAGCCATGGTTAGAATATTTTTTGCATAAATTGAGTTTTATATTTTTTTGTATTTTAATTCTTTGAAAATTGTCCATGCATGCAAGGTATCTATTAGCCCTAAAATCTGATTAACCCAAATATTTTCCGGCTGATTCATACCACATTGCAGTTGACTGTAAAGATCTGCTGTCCTATGCGTTTGGACAATTGCCAGGTGTTTACATGTTCTTTGCAGAACACTGTGTATTGATAAATGTTACATCCTCACAATATAGGCATCGCTAGCAGGGCTAATGATCAAGAGGGGTTCTCCCAGGCATGTCTATTATACCATAAATGCATCCATTTAGACCGACGGAGAACTGTCTGCCTGGATTATGGAATGGTTTATGAAAGAGAGTATTCATAAGTGCTTGGCTAATAGTTTATAATCCTGTATTGAATAGTTCATATACTAATTTATTACCCATGTCATGATCCAAATTCATATCTTAGCAGAGCTATGGCCAAACTACTTATTCGTGTTCAGGAATCCCATCAGTAGCAGATTTTACAAGCCTCTTGGAATTTATCGTTAAACTCAATTGTGGAGTGATCAGTGCTTTGACATCACACTCTGCAGTTCAAATCTATATTTTTGTCTGCAAGATCGAGTGTGTTGACAATTTTTGGCGTAGAACTTCTATATTCTGTGTCAAGTGAGACTCTTGTCTGATGCTTTTACAAAGTACTTGTGAAATTGATCTTCCATATGGATTTTCTCTTACACTCTTTCAATACCTGGGCTTTCTCAATAGTACTTAGGCATCAAAAATCAAATTCCTTCCAAATCTCTAGAGGGTCACATCTCCCAATTGCTTTGGAAACCATTAAACAGAACAAATTCATAGCCTCTCATTTGGAGAAGAATACTTGTGGCGTCCGCAATCACTGGAAGAACATATGAACCATTATGTGTCCCTCCCAACTTTAGTAGACCCTGAAAGTTCCTTCCCTCTCCTACAGTGTCTTCACTTCTACAGATCCAGGGAGCATCCTTGTTTTATTTTCCAAACTCTAATTTATGCAGAAAGCTTTAGAGAGTTTTGAATTTTCCTCACCACATTCAATTTTTATGGAATAACTTCAATAAATGTTTAAACTTTTTAAAATTTAAAAAGTTTGTACCACCCGGGACTCCCATACTAGTAATAGCTACCATTTATTGAACACTTAGTGTAGCAGATACTGATCCAAATGTTTTACATGGTATTAACTCATTTAGTTTAAAACTTCGAATATAACTTTCAAAATATAATTTTTTTTACACTTAAACACAGTCTCATACATAAAAGCTGAAAAGCAGACTATTACTTTGAATCTGTTGGCACATATAATTCAGCCATAAAGAAGGAATTGGCTTTAGGTGATTATGCAAGGGTAGTAGACATCATATTCTAAATATTGACGTTTGGGCCTATTTACCTTATTTCTTGAAAACACAGTAGAGACAATAATACAGATTCATCAAGTAATTCCTTCCTAATCATACTTATGAAACAAATATTTATCACGTGTCTATTATGTTCTGTGGAGCCCTGATGACACAGTGGTTCAGAGCTATGGCAGCTAACCAGAAGGTCAGCAGTTCAAATCCACCAGCCAGCCCCTCCCTGGAAACCCTGTGGGACAATTCTACTCTGTCCTACAGAATTGCTGAGTCGGAATTGACTCAATGGCAGTGAGTTTGGTTTGGTTTTTCCCTTATGTTCTGTGGAGTACATGACACTATTTCTTCCCAATATTCTTCTGTTGACCACATGTATTTCTAAATTTTCACAAAGAGAGTAAACGCGAAAAAAGTCCAGGAAGTGGAATTTAACATAGAGTCAAAATTTTAGAAATACATTTATGACTAAGCCATCATTAATAATGAGAATTTTTACATCAAGGCTGTAGGGATAAGAGGTATTATTATATGAAATCAAAGAGTTCTGGAAAGCTTTCACAGGGTAAAAAAGATTACATTTTCTCATTATACTGAATTTGGTATACTATGCAGTTGAGATGTTGCAAGTCATAGAGTTTCAACTTAAAAAATGAAGACAGTGCAAAATTTCAAAGAAAAGCAAATGAAAAAATGTTAAGAAGTCTCATGGTAGTGACCCATTGAGAAAAGAAAAACAGATTAATTTTACTAATAATGCATCAACACTTCAAGATAAATAATCCATGAGAATAAAAAAAAAAAAAGAGTTGGAGGGTGGAAAAACAAAACAAAACCACAGCAGATAGGTTCACATAAGCTATCCGACTACATAATGCCTCTTACTATGAATACATATTAAAAATCAGTTGTGACAGGAAAAAAATTATCCAGAGCAGACAATAAAAAACGACATAACGTAAGGCTTGAAACAATTGAAAGTAGCTTGATTCTTAACATCTACTTTCTTAACTCACTGTTAGAATAGCAATGTGTGTGTGTATTATGAAGTTTATAAATCACTGTCACATCTTCATAAAGTTATACTACACAAGTGATATACAGTATTCAATTTGGAAAAAATACTTAGATATTTGGGAAAAAATCATAAATTTGAATCTACTGAACATCCAATTAGTGAACCATCAGGCATGACACTTTCACTTTAATTCCATACATCAGCCTCTTACTATAAGAAAATATTCTATTAAATACTGAAGGTAAATGTAAAAATGAAAGACATGGAAAGTTCTATAGTTTTAAGAAGAAAATACAATGCAAAATAAATTTATAGATTTTTCTTTGATTATTATCCACCAACTTATGACAATGCAAATTACACTGTCCCTAAATTCAAAACCAAGAGAAAATATGTTAAGGACAAACACATTAGGAATAAATCATCCCTAAGGAAATAGTAAACATGTGAAAACCTGCAAAGTGTTTTTTGACCTGAATACTTCGTAAATCTCTCAGATGTGGCAGAGACTGTTTAGTTAGAACAATATCCATGTTCTTTCAGAATTCTGGGCTCACAGCCAAACTACATTACCCAGTCTCTCTTGTAGGTAGGTGGAATGACATTTCTCCCTCTCCCTCAAAGTGGAAACGGAGGTGAAATACTTCCCCCCCCACCTCAATCCATCTGAGGAACACCACTCAGAAAGCCTAACCTGGGTGCCCTGGAGTAAGATGTGGTAACTGAGTTCTCACCAGTTGTATGCGGGCAGAAGTGATGCATGCCTTTCCAGGTCTCTTCTAATCTGATTCTCCAGATTCTTTCTTTTCACTAAATAGCTAATCAAATGCATAGGATATACAGGAAAATTCCAAGGCCCTAGGAGATAGTAGGGCCACAGACAGAAGGAGCCAGTGTCCACGAATACACTGATTATCTTGGACTGTGTCTTAGTCATCTAGTGCTGCTATAACAGAAGTACCACAAGTGGATGGCTTTAACAAAGAGAAACTTATCCTCTCATAGTCTAGGAGGCTAGAAGTCCAAATTCAGGGTGTCAGCTATAGCGGAAGGCTTTCTCTCTGTCGACTCTGGAGGAAGATCCTTGTCATCAATGTTCCTCTGGAGTAGGAGTTTCTCAGGGCAGGGGCCCCAGGTCCAAAGGATGTGCTATTTTTCTGCCTCTTGTTTCTTGGTGATATGAGGTCACCATGTCTCTCTGCTAGCTTCTCTCTTTTATACCTCAAAAGAGATTGGCTCAAAACACAATCCAATCTCATAGATTGAGTCCTGCATCATTAACACAACTGCTGCTAATCCTGTCTCATCGACTTCATACAGATAGGATTTACAACACATAGGAAAATCACATCAGATGACAACATGATGGACAATCACACAACACTGGGAATCAGGCCTAGCCAAATTGATATACACATTTTGGGGGACACAGTTCAATCCATGACAGACTGATTGTCTTGGACCGTGACCTGAACTTGAAACTAAACTTTGTTATGTTTAGCCATTGAGATGTTAGGGATGTTTGTTACAAAATTGGCTTAACCTGACTAATACTCAAGGAAAAGTCAAGATTGGAAGCAGAAGTTACTTTCCGTCCAAAACTGTGAAAACAAAACTAACTTGCTTACACTGAGTAATTTTGTTTGTTTTTACGAATTAAATATGGTTGCCTATAGTTATTTAAATTTGATTTCAGATTTCTATATCCTGGTTATGTCTTAAATAAATAATCACAGATATTGAGACAATTGAAACAATGATTAGTAGGGGACTTTTCTGTCCATTTAGAATTGGAGGCAACTAATTTTTAGTGGCTAAAATAATATATTCTAGATGGAGACATACATGGATTAGTATCCTGGCTGTGGCACTTACTAGCCTTGGACCAGTTTTTGAACCTCTCCAAATCTTAATCTTTTCATCAGTAAAGTGAGGAAAATAATAGCACTGACTTCATTGTTATAACGATTAAATGTGACAATGCCTTTGAAGTGCTTGGTCAGCCTAGCACAGAGGAATCACCCAATAAGTGTTAGCTCTTATTATGGTTATTGCTAATAAAAAGCTATTATGCTTGGCAAGGTTCATACCTTAAAAAATATATTCTACCGTGTAAATGATAAAATTTATAAAGTATTACTAGTTAAATTCTACATCTTAATATTAAGTGATGGCATTTATCTGGCTAAGGTAAACACCAGATGCATAGATGATTCAAAGTAAAGTGATTTTAAAATAAATAACAGTATACAAATTGAGCTGAATGCTTATTCTTCTATACAGCCCTCATAGCTAAATTAGTCATTTAAGTTTGTTTGTTTTTTAAAGACAACTTGCTTCCTTACAGGCTAATACTTCAAAGTGACTGTTCAACAGGTTGTTAACTTCAATAAACATTTGCCATCAAGCATTCTCCTCTCTTTGGCATATTTTTTTTTAAAACAATTCAGAAGGCTAAATTAATAACAAAGGACTTAAAACATTCACTGAGGAAAATGGAAAGTGGATACTGGAAATGGACACAATGTCTGGTTTGGGCCTATAGCTTTACAAATAATAATTTTATTTTTTTTTAATTCTAGAGGGAGTATTTCTTAGATTTAGAGATAGATTAGATTCTTCAATATTTTCTCAATTTATGCTCTCATCATAAATAATACCAACATTATAATCATCCTTCTGCTCATCAAAGGATTATTATGCACGTAACTGTGCATAGCAATATAACCAATTCACTGAAGAAGCACAACTGAGTAAGATATAAGCAGGAAACCTGTTTATTTTTTCTCACTCTCCCCATTAACTTGCTTTGTCCATTTTTTAATTTCCCTGAACATGGCTGACATATCAGGCAGGTCCCCACAGCTTTTCAGGTGACCCTGAGATAATAAAAGTCCACATCAGAGTGATTTAGATTTCACTCCACTCTGATAATTACGTTAAGTCCATGTACCTATCCATTTAAAGCTTTACCTGGGCTGGCTACAGGTTCTGTTTTTCCACTGTGCTGTTATGGTATCTTTTTCCTCCTTCTTCTCTGCCAAACACACAATCACTAAACTATTTCAAGTTTCTACACAGTTGGAGCAGCAAGAGTAAGGAGAGGAGAAAATAGGACGCAAGGCCAGTAGCTGAGTGTAAGTAAGGCATGGGAGGGGAGAAGGAAAGGGAAGGGGAGAAAGAGAAGGGAGAAGGTATTAAATAGTCATCTCTTTATCAAATAGTCATCTAAGAGAGTTAAAGGTGGGTGAGTAGTGGATTTCCGGGTGGCAGTAAGGGCCCACTTGAAGTGGGAAGTCATGAATTTAAGGCTCGTCAGCAGTTATGAATGTTTCTCCAGCTTCATTTAACTGACCGAGTAAATTAGGGGCTGAGTAGAGAGGAGTTGGATAGAACCAGGTTTTCATAATAAAGGAAAAGAGGTGCAAGAAAGCTGAAGGTGCATGCAAGGAAGTATTTATAAAGGCAAAGCTTGGAATTTAACCTGAGTAAAGAGAGAATTGAGGACATGGATGTAAGGGACATAAAGTCATAGTAGAAACAATGAATTGTAGGTTCTGGAAAAATTGACAAATCATTGGAATTGGGGTACTAAAGAGAATGAGCTGATAAGACAGGGAGTGATGATGGGAAGTGGAATGCTTTAAACTGCGATTTTAAAGGGGATGCAATTACTGGTAATGACAGGTCCAAGTCTGCCCATGGAGTGGGTGCCTTGGGTAGGGAGTGGACAAGACTGTAAGAAGGAAAATCGTCAAGGAACTGAGATGCAGGCTATTGGAAGGAATACTACATGGATGCTGAAATCACGAAAATCACTAAGGACCATGACATGAGTAGCTTTTGGGGTCCAGGTAGTGACATGGAGCCAGGAGCTAAAATTGCCAGGGATCCATATTTCATGCCACTCAGGTTTCTGTCCTTGCCATTGTACCCAAACTGCTCTTGTCCATGGAATGATGCATTCTTAGTCTTCATTTGACTTTTTTCCAGCATTTAACGAGGTTTATTACTCCATAAAATCCTTTTTCATTTGATTTCTAGGACACCCTACTCTCCTTATTTACCTCTGAATACTTGGCTGCTCTTTTTTAGTCTCCTTTGTTGGTTTCTTCTCCTCTTCCAGGCCTCTTAACATTGAAGACCCCCAGAGCTTAGTCCTTAGACTTATTCTGCTTCTATAAAGATTACAGCCAAGAAAATCCTATAGGGCAATTCTACTAGGTCACATGAGGTCTCTATGAGTTGGAATCGACTCAATCATACCCAACAACAACAACAACAATTATAATAAAAATGACATATCTTTCTACCCTCCACTCACAATTCCTATTTGTGGAAGTGGTTAATGTGCTTGGCTGCTAACTGGAAAGGTTGGCAGTTCAAGTTTACCCAGAGGCACCATACAAGAAAGGCTTGGTGATCTACTTCTGAAAAATCAGCCATTGAACACCCTATAAAGCACGTTCTACTCTGACACACATGGGGTTGCCATAAGTCAGAATTGATTTGACAACAACTGGTTTTTTTTCTACCCCCACTCATTTTATGATTTTTTCATGACTACAAATACTACCCAACTGATTTACCAATTGTGCCCTCAATCCCAGATCCATATATTGAGCTGCTTTTGATATATATATATATGTGTGTGTGTGTATATATATATATATGTGTGTGTGTGTGTGTGTGTGTGTATATATATTTATATATATACATACATATATATGGAAACCCTGATGTCATAGTGGTTAAGAGTTCTGCTACTAATCAAAAGGTCAGCAATTCGAATCCACCAGGTGCTCCTTGGAAACACTATGGAGCACTTCTACTCTGTTCTATAGGACCTCTATGAGTTGGAATCGACTTGATGGCAATGGATTTGGTTTTCTGGTGTTATATATATAGATACATGCATATATATACATATACATATATGTATATACATAGATAGATAGAATCCAAAACTGAATTGCTGAGATTCCCACTACGAATGTATGTTTATTGTTACCCAGCTGCAGAAATGGCAACTCCTCCTTCCAGTGGTTAAGACCAGAAAACTTGGATTTATTTGTCACTCGACCTTTTCTCTCACATCTCATATCCAACCCATCAGAATACCCTGTACTGAAAAATCTGACTAACAGATTACTTCTCTGAGCCCCATTATTGCTACGCTGGTACAAGCCATCACCATCTTTCTCCTCTTAATTGGTCTCCCTTTTTCTTTCCTTTCTTCCTCAGTCTAGTCTCAACAGAGCAGCCAAAGGAATTTTTCAAAATGTAAGTTATGTCATTCTGCTTCTCAAAACTCTCCAATAGTGTCCTATCTCTCTCAAGGTAAAAGCTAAATGCCTTTCAATAGCCTAAAAGGCCTGGCACAAACTGATTCCCTTTACCTCCCCAATCTCATACCCTGCCTCAGGTACTTTGCACTTGTTGTTCCTTCTGCCAAAGTACACTTGTTGCAAATATCTGCCTTTTTCTATTCTTTCTTTGCTCACAAATGCTTTTCTCAATTCTTCCTTTACTCAAATGTCACCTTAGTGAAGCCTCTCCAGACAACCTTATTTAAAATTACAAAATCCAGGTCCATCTTGACACTCCTTATGCTCCTCCTTGCCTCATTTTTCTCCTTTGTATGTATCACATCTGAAAAATTATGTACTTTATTTTTGTTGTTCATTGTCTCTGTTCACTAGAATATACTATGAGCACACATATGTTTTGTTTGTTTTGTACACTGTTGTTTTCCCCCACCTTGAACAGAGCCTGGCACATAGTTAAGTGCTCAATAGTGTTGGATAAATGAGAAAGTGGATTATAATGAATGAATGAAAAAAAAAAAAAGATGACTCCAATCTAGGTCCTTTCCATGAGGTCCATACTATGTCTATGGGGAACGTGTCAATATCTTTGCCCTGCCAAATTCCCAAAGTGCCACCTACTTTCAACTTACCTACTTCACGCAGCTACCCACTTGTGGTATTTCTGTTATAGCAGCACAAAGAAACTCAGACAGTCCCCTAAGTATAGCTTGTAAAATTAAGGAGCTGACCTGGTTCTGAAGATTTAAAATGTACCAGGCATCTGAATCTACAACTCTGACAATGGACCTTCTGAAAGCCATGTGGGACCCTCATTTCCTGGCTCAGAGGCCCCTCTTATTTCCCCTCCAACAGTTTTTATTTTATTGTGATGAATTTACCTAATTATTTGATAACATGCCCCTCTAAACTATAAATCCCATGGAGACAGGGACCATTTCTATCTCATTCACTGCTGAATTGCCAGAGCCTAACACCATGCTATGAGTTGTAATTGACTCGACGGCAATGGGTAACACCATGCCTGGATGTAGTTTTCATTCGCTATATATACTGGATTACTAAAATAGCAACCTGACTTCCCAGGATGAAGAGCTCTGGTTAAAATTCTCTTTATCTTCAAGTTTTAGGATACAGGGGCCAGGCTAGTTGTCTCAAGACCACTCATTAAAAAAATATGTCTCTTCAAGGATGAAAAGAGCAGCCTAACTCCAAAAGAAAAGGTTAGTCTGAAATCAAGTAAGTCTCAGTATAGTTTGAAATCAAGTGTCTTCTCAGTAATGCAAAAATCAAACATGATTTGCATAGGGATATTTTTATTCATCAGGGAAAGAGAAGGAGGAAAGTGAGAGAGAGCAACATCAATGTACTTCAGCCTCATCTTGGATTGCCAAAGAGGGTATGAGAGTGTGTGTGTGTGTGTGTGTGTGTGTGTATACACTCATGCACACACGTGTGGCATTCCCTGAATTATGAAATCAAATGAACTAGTAAATTGGTTGTAAATAAGCGGTTTTGGGAAGCCCAAATTTGAATATGGAAATACTTCCAGTACCTTTGAAGTATGTTCTAAGAAGTGATTTCACTGCCTTTTTCTCTCCCCTGCTCCCACAATTCCTCTCTCTTAATCTTTTATACAGTAAATATTTCTCTTTTCAACCATTGAGAAGAACATAATAATAAAGTCTTGTTTTCCCCAGTGACTCAGAATGCAG
Source organism: Trichechus manatus latirostris (assembly GCF_000243295.1). Lineage (NCBI taxonomy): Eukaryota > Metazoa > Chordata > Mammalia > Sirenia > Trichechidae > Trichechus > Trichechus manatus. Next base: position 1,605,943 of record NW_004444166.1, on the reverse strand, counting down.
AAAACATACAAAGCTAAAGCTACAGCTTGTGATATGGTACATTCTCAAAATAATAACTCATAGAAGCTTTTGGTTTATAGAAAATCATTACAAGCTCTGACAGGACGTTAGTGAGTGCTTTGAGGAGGCTCTTATGGGAGGAAGTAATGATGACTCTGAATCAGGGATTAGAGCCTTTGTGTTCATGAGCAAATCAGCTTTCTATTGCTCCATTACTTTTAAAACAATAAAGAGATATTGAAAAGATACTGCTAACAATAATGACACAGGAAATACAAGATAATATACCATAATATATTTTAATCTGTTCTCCTCAACATACTTAATCATTCCATTCTCAACCAGGAAAAAATTAAGTGTGGTGTTCTGTCAAAGAACAAGCCTTTACCATTTTGACTGTTTGAAAGATCTGGTATGACTTATGCTGTAAGCATTTTTTAATAAATTAAGAAAAATTTTCTATATCTTATTTTCTCTATATTTGCTAGAATATATTTTCTATTATCTGATATTTTACATCAGGAATAAAACTACTCTTTTTATACTGAAAGGTATATATTAAAGTTTATAGAGATATGTATAATGTTCCTTGCATTCAAACATATTTATTCACATACACACACCCATATATACACACAAATAATTTATGACCTAAGCCTTTGAACTGGTGTGATAGAAAACCATCTTGAATATTTTTGAAAAACTACTCTGTTATATTTGCTGGAAAGACTCTGGTCAAAAACATATATTAACTGCCTTATTTGCAACAAAACCAGCAACTCTAGCTCAAGGAAAGAAACATTTACTACTGAAAACAACATTTACTGCTGAATCTTTTTATTCACCATTTCCCAGCACAGTATATTGACTATTTAGGCCATCTCTTTTCAAATCCTATTTGTGAGAGCAATTGCCCTGTATCACTGACAGAGACTATTCTCCATGAAGTTTTCTGTAGTGATTGAGATAAAAATAAAAATGTTCTGATATTTCCCCCCAGGAAAGTGCCAGTGGTTTCCAAAGCTCAAATAAGCTTTAACTACATCCCACAGAGCAACGCTTCATAGTGTATTATTAGTGTGATCAAAAAGGATCGAAACAGGTTCCTAGGAACGCCTGAGTACAGCCCACATTAAACATTATCATGTGAACTTGCCATTAGGAGTTTTCTGTTTCTGAGTGTGTATCCATTATAAATTGTCTAACATTTATTTCAAGTAAGACTTTTGTTAATTACAGCTACAAAAACAAATGCTCACTCTCCAGATGCGTTTTTACCTCCTTTAGGGTTTGTATTAGGTCTTCAGGAAAGAGTAGAAACAAATACACGCTTACTCCATCCAGTGATAATTAAGTTAAGGGAACTCAATAACCATTTTTAAGAATTTGTTTCAGCTTCTGTTAAGAGAACAGAAATGTGCCACCATAACCTGCTTCCCAGAAAAAAGGAAAATTCCTCATTCCTGTTCAGTAATCTTGTAAAAATCAATCAAGAGGCTTCATATTATCCACAAATAGAGTTACTCAGCTTCTTATCTTGTGACTCCAGAATCCTTAATAGCATAATCTTCTGAAGGGTAATGGAAGATGAGCTCAAAGACTTACAGGAGACGGAAAATGGTGATTATCTCTAATGCAAAACATACTAATTATATTAAATTATATGCAGCTTGCAAAAGGGCACTGGCTTTTGTGTCCGATAGATCTGAATTCAAATCTTAACGTTACTTGTCACTACTCTTACATAATATGAAGACAATTACTTAATCTCTTCAAGCCTCCATTTATTTATCTATGAAATTGAGATAATAACAAGTCCTGCTCAGAGAAATACCGAAGAGTAAATCTGATATCATATAAAAGGCTAAGATATATACTAGGCTCTCGTTAAACATCTGTTCTCTTTTTCCTTCTGCAACTTCATGGCAGTATTAAGGTGTATTTTTAGTATCAGTCATTACAGCCCCCTCTGCCCCGTAAATATGAGTACACATCAGTGTATCAATGGGGGTATGCACTGGAGAGTTTAGAAAGAGTCAATAATTCACCATCACCAATTTATAGCACTCAAGTAAAACATATAGTTGTTGTTATGGATTGAATTGTGTCCCCCCAAAACATATGTTGGAGTCCTAACCCCTGTACCTGTGAACATGATCTTGCTTGGAAATAGGGTCTTGGAAGATGTTATCAGTTAGTTAGCATAAGTTCATACTGGAGTAGGCTGGGTCCTAATCCCCACGAGCTGTCCTTATAAAAAGAAGAGATACAGAAGCAGAAACAGAGGGAAGAATGCCATGTGACAATGGAGGCAGAGTTGGAGTCACACTGCAGCTGCAAGCCAACAACGGCATAGGGCTACCGGAAAGTGGGACAGACACAAAGGATCTTCCCTTACGACAGCATGGCCTGGCCGACATGTTGATTTTGACTTTTAGCCTCCAGAATTGTGGGAGTATAAATTTCTGTTCTTATTAGCCCCCTGGTGTGTAGTATTTTGTTAAGGCATCTCTAGGAAACTAACAGAATTTTAGAGCATTTTCTCATTTCGTTTTTTGTAAGAAGATTTCCAACAATTCCTTTAGAAAGGATTCTAACCCAAAGATACTAGAAGTTGATTTCCAATCCAAAGCTACCTTTAATTGGGAACAATATCCATCCTTTTTTTTTTTTTTGGCTGTAGATAGTTGATACTAGTCGATTTGCTATGTCCAAATTTGAAAATCTTTAAAAACTAGAACTTCGATTCTTCAAAAGAAAATATTTAAATTCAGGGCATTAGTGGTGTTATAATCCAAATCCCAAGCTGGGGAAAAAATTCATTTCTCATGACATTGCTGTATTCTCATTTATGGACTTTATGATAAGACAATTTTTGATTTCAGTTAATACATACTGCCTCCCCTACACTGTAACTCTTTGGTTTAGGTTACCACATTTCTTAGTCAATTGAAAGTGTTACCTAACACCTTATTGGAAAACCAGAAGTGCAAAATGAACCCCAAGCACTCTTGTCACCATGGGAAATGCTGACGAGACACATTATCCACAGTGTATCTTTAAGTTGTTAAAAGAAAAAAAGTGTGTGGTTTTTTTGAATCACATTCGGGTATTAAGTGTACCAGAATCAGAGAAATGCAGTGCTGAAAAGGTGTTTATAGAGCATCTAATCTAGCTTCCTTATATTATAGACTGAGAAAACCAAGACAAGATTATTTTCCCGAGGTTACACCAGTAACTGCCCACATGCCATGGGAGTATTTGACCTAGATTAATCATAGTCAGGTTTGTGAGACCCTAGAAGAGGAAATGAGGATCACTAGAGCTTAGCATGTGCTTTCCCAGAATAAGTGAGGTCATTGTTTAAGACTGTAGGGTATGGGCAAATGTGAAAGAATTTAAAGGTAAATGTACCATATGATCCATATTTAGAAAAAAAATACACACACCCACAAAAACAAACATGCCTATATACATATGCCATGAAGGGCTGAGCACAGAGCCTGGTAGTCAAAGAACCTCAGCCAAAGAACCTCAGACATGGATAGAGAGAGCGAGGTAAGTACATGGACACTCTGAACCAGACCATTCACTCCCACAACACTGTCTTAGTTAAGTACAGTGCAAGCAGGAAAAAAATATTAATAATGATAAAAAAACTGTACTCTCTATTCATATGATTAAGTTGGAGAATAAAGAGGATTGGCATCACTCAGCTCCGCAATAGTTTCAGCGGCCCTTGTCTCGTCAGTGTTCTTGCCCAGGGGCTGATCCTCAGTCCTGCAGTGCAGATGGTGTTTCGTTAGCATCAGTTCTTACTGGGCAAGCGTATGGAATAACCTCTGGCAGAATGGAGGCTCCTGGGGTAGGGCTGTGGGGGAAAGGAGTGAGGGGGGCATGGAGGAGGTGTGTGTTGGGGGGAGCAATTAGACTGGAGGTTCCAGGATTCTCATGATACTCTTGAGAAGGATGAGAGTTGTGAACTTCCCTGTGTTACCATTAGCCCATTACATAGATGTCCACCCTCCCAGCATGCCTTCCCAGGCTGACATGAATATCTACCTTCCTTGGAGTTCCCCGTACAATTTTGTTTTTACCTTGATTCTCAGGCAAGGAGGTTCAAAAATTAATGCTACTGTTAACTTGCATATACGCCTCTTTACACCCCTTTAAAACACTTCTGTTACCAAATTTTTATTAAAAAAATTTTTTTTTGATGGCATGTGTTTTCAGTATTGGAATGCATGCTTACTAATAGAGTGTGTTTAAATTTTTGGTTGGTAATATGGATTTTGCGAAATATCATCTGGTAATACAAGCCACCAATAAGGCGAGTGGCATTCTAGGGCCACCGATCTGTGGTATGACAATATACCAATAAAAACTAAGTAGAGAACTTATTGCAGTTACTTTTCCATTAGGTTACATGGGAAACCTCTGGTTTTCCAAATAGGACACAGAAAAACCAAAACAAACTCATCAGTTCTCCCTATCACACAGGAAAACTGTAATTATGCTTGCAAGCCTTATTTCACAGAAATAAAGGGAAAAAAGGCAAAAGTTTACAGAAATTTACAAAACTAGCACATCCAGGAAGCATCACCTAACAGAATGCTCAACGTACACAACAATGAGGCTCAACTCAAGTCTGCTGAGCTTCACGCATTTCAAAAGGGGCCCACCTTGACGCTAAATGCATTAGAACTGAGTAACGTACTACCTAGGCCGTCCAAACCCAAACCCCCTTGCCCTCCAGTCAATTCTGATTAATAGCGACCCTACAGGACAAAGTAGAACTGCCCCATAGGGTTTCCTGGTGGATTCCAACTGCCGACCTTCTTGGGTGAGCAGCCAAGCTGAAGTCCAGAGGCATAAAAAGTGGCCAGTACGCCGCTAAACCAATAGTAACTAAAGAGTTACGTCATGCTCTCTTTAATCAGCACGTTTATTGGCAATTAAATCATATTTACTCCGATGATATCTCCACTTTTAAATGTTTACTTTCTAGGCCCGCTTCAAAGTTATCACCTGGCATTTCTCTATTAATAATCTGAGTCTACTCTTTTCTTTCTTTTGGTGTTGAACCTCTATTTCTCCCTCTTTCTTGGTTTACTCTCCTGTTTGGATGATGCACATTCTCAAAGAAGCTTCTCCAGGAAGGTACATGGGAAGTTATTTTTCTGAGACTAACATTCAACTGATTTTAAACCATGTATTCCTTTAATAAAATAAAAGTAAACATTTAAAAGTGCAGATATTGTTAGGGTGTTTTAGGTATTGAATTACAAGTTAAATAAAGCATAGTTCCACTTTCTTAGTGTCTAGTGTACTAAGTGAGAAATCTGATGCCTAATTATCTTTCGTATTAATATTACTTTTCTCTCTAGACGCTTTGAGGATTAGTTCTTTATTCCTAGTGTTCAGAAATTCAGTGACAGATTTACTTGATGTGAGGGCCTCCAATTCGTGCATGTTATATATATATAATAAATTTGATGTTTTTCCTTAACTTACTGGAATTTTTATTAGTTGGATGTTCCATCTCCTGGATTGATTCTCTAAATTACATATATTATTCTATTGTTGATCATTTCATTTTTTTCCTGGGCAATTTCTTCAACTTCATAGTCCAAATCTGCTATTTTTTTGAAAAAATTTGTTATTTTTTAAAGAGTTCATTCTTTCTCTCTATAAAATATTTTATGTTTCTGAAGATATTAATAATAGTTATTTTGAAGTTTCTGCTTCCTGTATTTTTTCTCTTTTCTCTAATTTTACTTCATTTTCTGATGTTCTGCCTTTCATATTAAGAGGCTTTCTTCAGATGTTTTGGGACCCTTGATTGTCTGTTTATATTTAAGAGCTGTTGTTGTTAGGTACTGTCAAGTTGATTCCAACTCCTAAACATCCTATATGACAGAGCAGAACGCCCCCATAGGGCTTCCTAGGCTGTAACTTTTTACAGGTCTTTCTCCCGTGGAGCTGCTGGCGCGCTCTAACCACCGACCCTTCGGTTAGCAGCTGAGCACTAAACCATTGCACCACCAGGGCAAGCTGCTAAAAAAAAAAAGCTTGGATGCTGCTGGGTGGGCATGACAAGTTGTACCGATTGGTGGGCTTCCATACAGAATGATAGGTCAGAGGGCTGACTTGTTGGGAAACTTCCAGACGTCAGTGTTACATCTTTGCCTTGAACCTATTCACTTCCCAAAGTGAATGTCCTGCTCCAGAGTTAGAAGACAGAAAACATTTGTCTGGGAGCCAGTCACAGGAGAGGGCTGCGCTCTGACAATTCAGACCACAGGCTTGAATGTAACGCCCCCTCCTCTGTTTTCAGTTCAGTACCTCAACCCTGACCTCTCTGTGCTTGGTGTTTCCTAGTTGGGAGGATCTCTAGTTGAAATTCTCTTTCTCCTGTGCAAGGAGCCCTGGTGGCGCAGTGGTTAAGTGCTCAGCTGTTAACCAAAAGGTCAGCAGTTTGAACCCACTAGCTGTTCCCTGAGAGAAAGATGTGACAGTCTGCTTCTGTAAAGATTTATAGCCTTGGAAACCCTGTGGGGCAGTTCTACTCTGTCCTATAGGGTTGCTATGAGTTGGAATCGACTCGATGGCAATGAGTTTGGGGTTTTGTGTGAGGAGGAAATGTAGGCACTTAGCTATGGAGGATGCAGTTGGGTTCTGCAAGTCTAATTATTCTTTGCATAAATTTTCAAAGCACAGCACCTAATGTTTCCATTGTTACGCCTTTCTGGAGTCCTCTGGGGCCTGTCGGCTTGTTTCTCATGGTGTCTCACGCCACACAGCTTTTGCCTATAGTTTCCTCTGTTCTGATGGGCAAGTTACTACATCTCCATCTGCTTTGCACCTTAAAAATAATGTGTCTCATTGATGATTATACCTACTTTTGCCTCTTATTCTTGTAAATTTATGCCTTGTATGGAATCAATAGGGGTAATGGAACAGGTTTTTAAAGGCTCACTTTGAAAAATTATGCCCGTCCTTTTCCGGAGGCAGGGGTTTCAAACAATATCTCTTTCAAACAGTCTAAATATGGTTCATGTTTAGATTTTCATTCAGATTCACAAATGGAATGGTAAGAGGAATTCATTGAAAGAGAGGATTTCCGTGAGATAATTAATTAGGCAAGAGATAAGAGTGCAAGGAATCAAATATAAATCAGACACTTGTAATTTGGAGGACTGCCCTTAGAACATATCTCTTCTCAAAATAATATAAAAAAAATAAGATTTACCATTTATTAAGCCCTTAATGTAAGGCATTGATGGTTCGTGGTAGAATTCTCAGTTTACATCCAGAAGACCCATGTTTGATTCCTGGCCAATGTCCCTCATGTGCAGCCACCACCTGTCTGTCAGTGGAGGCTTGCGTGTTGCTATGATGCTGAACAGGTTTCAGCAGAGTTTCCAGACTAAGAAGAACTAGGAATAAAGGTCTGGTGATCTACTTCCGAAAATAGGCCAATGAAAACCCTGTGGATTACAACAGATCATGGGGATGGTGCAGGACCCGACAGCATTTTGTTCTGTTGTCCATGGGGTCACCATGAGTCAGGGGCTGACTCGAAGGCAGCTAACAATAGCAACAACAACCAGCATTTAATTATCAGGCATTCTACTAGTGCTTAGTATAAATATGATCTTATTTAATGATCACGACTCAAAATACAGCCCCTTGAACAACTCTTTCAATGTCTTTACAGGTAAGTAGGCTACGTGCTCCAAAGGGTATAGCTGAGAAATTGCAGAGTCACAGTTAAATCTGAGATCATTTCACTAACAAAGAGTGTGCTCTTTCCACTCTACGACACTGTTGTTTTGTTCCATTGAGTCAATTCAACTCATAGTGACCCTATATGACAGAGTAGAACTGCCTCATAGGGTTTCCTAGGCGGTAGTCTTTACGGGAGAGGATCACCAGGTCTTCTCTTCGAACCACCGACCTTACTCGCCTTGAAATAATGCAAAAAGAAAAAAAATCTCAACTTGGTAATAAGCTCAAAATTCACAAAGAAAGAGTAAATGATTGAAAATACACATGCTATTATAATCTTCTCAAATGAAGAATTTAAATTTCACACAGTGGGTATAATGTCTTGAAATAAGTTGTTAGAATTGGTAATGGCAAGGAAGCAATGGTTTGGAATGGGCTTTTGAGGAAAGAACTGCTGACATTTGGTGACTCAATAAGAAGACGAAGGGGAGGAAGGACTGACAGATGACTAAAGTTTTGAGTCTGAATGGCTCAGAGAATATTGCTGTCATGAAGAATGTTTAGGAAAAATACAATGAGAGGTGGCAAGGGCGGCAGAAAAAACTAGCTAGAAGGTAATTTATAGATACTTGGGCAAAAAAAAGCAGTAAAGATTGTAGTATCTAACCACTGTCTGTAAAGATCTAAGCAGGTCTAAGGTGCCATTTCATTAGAGTAGCTTGTTTACTGAAACAATCTTAATGCACTAAATGTCTTCAATGATAAATTAATCACGGGGATGCACAGTTTTCATGGTGGTCATGCAATTGCATGTGAGCACAAGCTTCTTAGATAATACAATGAATTTTGGACTAATGAAAGGGCATGAGGGAAAAAAGAGAAGCTATGACAGTTTTATGAAAAGAAAAGATATGAGCTGCCCTGAAAGAGGCTATTTAAATTGACAAGTCTCCAGAGTCTATTAACAAGCACACTGTCACAGTCTGTAAAGATCTGCCCCCAATGCGGAAGAACATAAGAACTTTGCAGTGGCCAGTAGAGAGATAATGTCAGAAAGGCTTCCTACATGAACTACAAAGACGAGGTGAAGAGAATTGTCCCATCACCGTATTTCTGCACTGAACATATGTGCACTCTTTCTGAAGGACAATGGCGTATCTTAGTGGTCTTTTCTTTGTGCATACGAATAACTAAAAACATATGAAAAATAACACAGAAGTACACATTTATACTCTGTCCTTCAAATCAATCCAATATGAAATATAATGGAATTAAGATAATAAAAGTAGGAAAAGATTTAATAATATTACATAAAGATATAGTTACACATGCTGAGTTTCCTTTGTTTGTTATAACTTAAAAATAGTTAAAATTTTCTTTAATTTAAACAAAGTTGATATATGCATCATTCAGCAGGTTCTGAAAACACAACATTGCCCAAAGGACTCCTTTTTTTAAAATTAGCTTTAGACTTTAGACCTTGTCTCATAACACTTTTGCATTTCCTCTTGATTTGGCATTTACAGCCTCTAAAAAGCTCGTAAGAACACTGCATTATCCTCAACTTAAAATAGAAATACTAGGAATTTAATAAATTCTGAGTGAGATGATCCCTTAATCTCCTAATTAAGGACAAATAATTTAATTTTATTTTCAGTTGCTCCCTGATGGCATCCCAACATGGGGTGCCTCATTTTATCTGTCCTCTCTCTCAGGAAACAGGATGTCTGCAAAACCACCAACTAGTAAACAATTCAAATGGGAAACCTTGTTAGGTAGATGACTCACTGTTATAAAGGAGTTACATCTACATTAGAGTTTTCTGTATTTGTTAGCAAAATAAGATGAGATAAACAGAACACACAGAGAGGAAATTAGGGTTAAAAAATAAATAAATAAATCTCTCCTGACTCAAACCTAATAACTTGCACCAAAAGCTCTCATAAATTATTAGCTTCAAACTCATTCAATATGTCTGAAACGTAGTGTGTCACTGATGTACTTGAAGTTCACCTAAGAAACTGTATCATCAAAATGTGCTGGCAAAAACTGCCAGCAGTGATGCCACCTTGCAATCAATCACACATCTGTTTTCAGAATTATAAATTGTCTGAGAGCTATAATTTCATCTGCTTCTAGCTGCATTTCATTTAAAACTTCATATTCTCATGAAGAAAGAAAAAGTGAAAACATTTGTCAGCTCCAGTTCCCTCTTTACGAAGCCCCACTGTTTTCACAGCATCTTCTGCTTCCTTATTTTAATTTGTGGTCAGAACTCTTCTTCCTATGAACTCCATGCAGTACATAGTTTATGAACACAGTAGTATAGTTGATTCTCAATTATCTGCCCGAATGGAAACCTATGATGGTACTGATAATCCAAAATCATGTTGTATTTGACTTTGGAATACATTATGTGATTTTTTCCCTGGGAGGGTTACCTTTCTGCTAATGCTTTGCTAGAAACAATATTAAATTATGTTTGCATTCCTCAAGCACATGCCAATTGACAGCAGTAGGGAAAACCTGGTAGTGGGTGGCAGGAGGAAGTTAGACTGGGATTAAATGTTTCTACGAACAATTGTCAATGTGAGTTTTCCAAATGTGGGTAATTGAGAGTTGGTTACATAATATATTAATTTTTTAATCCTAAAGCCAAAAAAAAAAAATCACTTTGAAGTCTTTGAATGCATAAGACCGTATTTTCAAATATTAAATAAAAGCCAGATTTTCATTTTAGCATAACTATTTAACTATGGCTTAGAAATTCATTTATTTTTAAAAGCAAAAATATAAAACATTCTTGAAAAGGTTATTTATAGTTACAAATTTATTATTATAGAATAGATTTCTCTATATCAGTTTTACCTTCAGATGATACAAAGAAATGACTCACCAGGATCCATTATTAACAGCCAATTTCTTAAATACTCCTGCAAATCAGAATTAGAACTAAAGGCAATAATGGACTAATTTGCTCAATTTCTTTAAAAAAATTCAATCACCTCAGTGCCTATTCCCTTTCTTCATTTCTGTTCTCACCACATCTTTAAAAAATGTGTAAATATTCAGTTAAATGGAGGGCCTGAAATTCTTTTATGGCATCATGAAACTTAAATTTCAGAAAGATAACATTAATTCATTTTGTATTATGTAAGCAGAATATATAATTTATAGTAAGTATTGTAAAGTAGTGTGATGTTCATTTATTTGTTGCTATGACTATGGTTAAGAAAAAAACTTAGAGACATCAAAATATGTCTAAAATTTTCACTTGTTTTTTATCAACATAATATTAAAACACTGAAAACAAGTTCAAGAAATGATTTTTCTATTTCTCCTGGAAACTAGGTTGGAGAATTGGGGTGTGGTGCCTGTTTCATAGTTGATCCTTGCCCATTTGGTGGATTTGTCAGATCTGGCAGTGGGCAAGGTCAGGTCAGGCTTGACCAACATCAGGTGGCTGGCTGCACAGTTCAGCTGGGAAAGGGCAGGTGGTGGATTAGCGCTGTCAAAGTCAGAAAAGCACAGTCCGAGATGGACTGAGAGAGCTGGCCATCACACAGAAATCAATCCTTCAGACATTAAGTCAGAAAGAGCTTCTAGCAGAGGGAATCAAATTCTTTGATAGAACCTGAGCGAGAAGCTGCTTAGACAATTCCTAACGTCATTATCTTAAGGCCTTTTGGTTCTTCTGTCTCTTATTTTGTGGCTTCCTTATCTTATTTTGTAGCTTCCTTTCCTTTTACTTGGAAACCTTGGTGGCATAGTGGTTAAGTGCTACGGCTGCTAACCAAAAGGTCAGCAGTTGGAATCCACCAGCTGCTCCTTGGAAACTGTATGGGGCAGTTCTATTCTGTCCTATCAGGTCACTATGAGTTGGAACTGACTCAATGGCAACGGGTTGGGTTGGGTTTGGTTTTCCTTTTTCTCATCTTCCATTTTCCCCCTCTTCTCTTCTGTGTTTTCTAAGAACCCCAGACCTATCCAGACAGCTCTGCACTCCTGGTGAACTAATCTGCCAAATCTCAAACAGGAAGAAGGCCAGGTTTCAAGGGATACTTGTTATAGATTGAATTGTATCCTTTCAAATTTTACCTTTTAGTCTTAAACCCCGGTATGTGAACACGACCTTGTTTGGAAATAGGGTCTTTGAAGATGTTATCAGTTAAATTACCATGAAGTCATGCTGGAACAGGGTGAGTCCTAATCCAATCTGACTGGTTTACTACAAAAGAGAAGAAGAGAGACAGAGGGAGAGAAGATAGTCATGTGACCATGGAGGCAGAATTGGAATTATGCTGCAGCTGCAAGCAAAGGAATGCCTGAGGTACCAGAAGAGACAAGACAGGGTCTTCCCTGAGAGTCTTTGTGAAACCATGGCCCTGACAGCACCTTGAATTCTGACCACTGGCCTCCAAAACTGTAAGACAATAAATTCCTGTCCTATAAGCCATCCAGTTTGTGGCTATAGTCTGAGGAAACTAAAATAATACTAATGAGAGAATTTCTGGAAAAAATATGGAGAGAGAGACAGAAAGAAACAGAGAGAAAGAGAGAGTGGGGCATGTATTTTATGAGCCAGAATCTAGGAAAAATATTTGGGGTTCTAGCTCTTCAGGTGTATCAAATTTTATAGTTATCTTTGAGTTTGATAGTAAAAAATCTTCTGAAGTCAATATTTATAATTATTCAAATAGATTCAAATGTAGCTGAGAGTTGGCTGGGATGGAGAGGGGAGGGAGAGTAGGCAGTATATAGTCTTCAGATGATCTAATTTGACAGGTAGATGGCGGCAAGGGATGGTGGCATCCTTGTTGTATTTCGGTGAAGAGGAAAGATCTTTGGTATTTTTAAAATATGGACAATACAAAATAATGTACAGGTAGCCTCACCCCAATTCTAATATGCAGAGATTTTTTGAAATTTGCTTTGAAAAGAGAATATACTTTTCGTAGGAGATCAATTCTTCTGCCATTATTGGATTGTCATCTAAATCTAGGCAAAGCTAGTTAATCTACATTTTTACAGATGAAATTAAAACCTTAGAGGTATTCTTTGTTCCTTCATTTACCACATCCAATCCATCAGCAATCCTGTTAGTTCTAAACATATCCACTTTCCTCCATCCCCACTTCTACTTTCCTAATCTATCACTATCATTTTTCGCAGCAACTGCAATAGTTAACTGGTATCCTTGCTTTTGCTACAATCTATTCTTCACAAATTTCCGGAGTTCCTCCACAAATATAAATCAGCACAACTACTCAAAACCTTTTATGGTTTCCTATTGTTTCTAGGATAAAACCCAAACTTTCCACCATGGCCTCATAGGCTCTCCATGTTATATTTGGATTCTGTTTCTGCAAACCTACCTCAAACCATTACTTGCCTAGCCCATTGCTCTCCATATTAGGGGATTTCTTCCCTCTGGGTCTTGTGCTTGTTTTTCCCTCTGTCTGGAGTGCTCTTTACCTAGTCCTTTATTTGGATATCTCATTCTCATCCTTCAGGCCTCTATTCACAACTTTCTTTCTCTTTTATTTCCTTCATAGCATCCATCATGATCTGAAATATCTTTCTGGTTTCTATTATTATTATTTGTTTTTCTACACCAGAATTTAAGCTCTACCAAGAAGGCTTTGTAAGTGTTTCCACTCAGCTCCTGTAAGAATACCTGCTATGCAGTTGATACTCAACAAACGCTTGTTGAATAAATGCATAAATGGTGGCGTCTTTCCATGAGGACCACATTTTGACACCAATTACCAAACTTCCAATTTGGGAATCCAGGCAAATAATCCATCTGAAATTGAGAGACTGGTTAACAGACCTAGGTGTGACCTAAAACTGTAGGTCTACAAGTCTTCCTTATACTAAAAGTATCTTCAGATGGAGTAACTCTTAAAACAACTGTGCTGCACGGTAGAAGAAGCTGGCTTCTGACTGTTTTGGAGTAACTGGTCTAACGATGCATCCCAGCCCACTGTCAGTGTGGGATAGGTATCTTTGCCATCCAACAATTTGTTTTTTCTCCTTTAGGCTGTAGCAAGTTTTTTGCTGAAGGATGCAGTGGGCTTGATTATTACTTTTCAGTATTCTCATCAGAGGGGTTGGAGTTGCTAAACCACACACCAAACAGAGAGTCCAATGAGTCACTATGTACTAAACCAATCAGCAGTAAACATGAACTCAGTAGCAGGTTTCTTAATTTTTTAATATTTAAGTAGTGAATTTTGAATAGCTGCTCAATTGTTTTAGATTTTTATTTGAAATGTATACATTTTAAAGTAATTTCTCTCTTATCAGCATTATCAAGTAGGGATTTTTTTTTAAATAAACTTTTTATTTTAGAACAACTTTAGATTTATTGAATTATTGCAAAGGTATTATTGAGAGTTCCCATATCCTCCACATCCAGTTTCCTTTATTATTAATATCTTATGTGAATATGGTACATTTATCATGATTAATGAATTTATATTAATATATTAGTATTAACTTATGTTCATACTTTATTTAGATTTCCCTAATGTCCCTTTTCTGTGTTAAGATCCCTTCTAGAATATCACATTACATTTCATTGTCTTGTCTTCTTAGGCTTCCCTTGGCTATGACAGTTTCTCAGATTTTCCTTATTTTTGATGACGTTGACACAGGGCTTCGAACCGGTTCGGAATGGTTCTGTTACTATTGATGTAAACAAGGGCAGTGTACTTGTTGCATAGGAACAAAATCTGTTGCCCATTAGAGTTTGACCAGAGTAGGAAACAAACAGTGGTGCCCCGCTCAAAGGTGGTGGCTGAAGTTTCAGAATCCATGTAGGAGACTGAATTATTGGCAGGACTGTGGAGAGCAACACACATTCAGAGTGGCTTGGTTGGCCGCTGTCTTTGAGTGGGGCACCTCTGTTTCCCACTCAGGTCAAAATCCAACTGGCAACAGATATGGTTGCTATGGAATGCATACTCTGTCCTTGTTTAGGTTGGCAATTACTGAACCTTTCTGAACCAGTTCGAAACCGTGCTTCGACAGTTTTGAGGAGTACTAGTCAGGTATTTTGTAGAATCTTCCTCACTGGGATTAATGTTTTTGTCATTATTAGACTGGGGTAATGTGTTCTGGGGAGGAATATCTAAAGGTGAAGTGCCATTATTATCACATCATATCAAGAGTACATACTATTAATGACTTATCACTGTTCACGTTAACATTGATCTCTTGGCTGAAGTAGTGTTTCAGATTTCTTTACTGTGAAGTTACTCTTTTTTCCATCCATCTCTTTCCATACTGTACTGTTTAGAAGAACGTCAGTGTGCACAACCCATAGTTAAGAAGTAAGAACTTATACTCCACCTCCTTAAGGAAAGAGTATCTACATAAATTATTTGGATTTTTTCTGCATGGGAGATTCGTCTCTCCTCTATTTATTTATTCAATCATTTATTTATATCAGTATGGACTCATGAATATGTATTTTATACTTTTGGTTATAATCTATCACTACTTTATTTTACTACTGTATTTATTTTCTTGCTCAAATTGTCCCAGCTTTTGGAGTTCTTTCAATTGGCTCCTGAAGCCCTTTGACATACCTCTATTATTATGAGTTGTTTGTTCGTTGAGCACTTCCTTACTTTTTGATCCTACAAGATATTCCAGGCTCGATTTGTATATTTCCTGCCCCAGTCCTAGAATCAGCCATTTCTCTAAGGAGCCTTGGTTCCTTTTATTAGAAAGTGGCATTAGAAACCAAGACATGGGTGCTAGGTATGTTAAGCAAAAACTTGGTAAATAATTTGTAATATATCAACATAATTGTATTTGTAAATAAAAAAAAAAAATCCACCCAGAATTGTCATTTAAATGTTATCAACATATTTATAGGTAAGCGTCTTGGGCTGGGTTCTCTAGAGAAGCAAAACCAGAAAAGCGTATAAATATATATAGAGAGAGATTTATAGCAAGGAAATAGCTCATGCAATTGTAGAGGCTAAAACGTCCCAAGTCCACAGATCAGGGTAGAGGCCTCTCCCAGATCACATAGCCGCAGAAGCTGGTGAACCCAAGGTCGGCAGGTCGGAGAGGGGCTCCCGCTCACAGGCTGTGAAGGTCAGTGAATTCCAAGATCAGCAGACAAGACCGTCAGGTTTCTCCTGATTCACGTAGCTGCAGGGGCTGGCGAACCCAAGGTCGGCGGGTCGGGGAACTGGACTCTTGCTTGCAGGCTGAGAAGTTACATGAATTCCGAGATCAACAGGTAAGCTGCTAGCTCAAGTCCCACTAACCGGAGGTGAGACAACAAGAGGCAGCTGCTGAGTCTGGAACAAACCAAAAACCTTGGCAAGGTGAGCAGGCAGAAAGTAACTGTCAGAGAGATGAAACTGAGGGGGCGGTGAGCTGCCACAGGCCCCGCCTCCACCAGTACCACTCAGCAGATTCCATCATGGGGGTGATCACAGATCAGATTTCAACAGGGAAGTGATCACAACATTATACAACTGCTAAAACACTGAGAATAATGGCCTAGCCAAGTTGACATATAATCTTAACCATCACAATAAGCTACAAAAAATAAGAATAATTTCATCATAGACTTTATAGCAACTAACTTATCCCAGTCATTTTAAATGTATATATACGCACACATATCTTTGTGTGTGTGTGTATATATATATATATATATATACACACACA
This sequence comes from Trichechus manatus latirostris, assembly GCF_000243295.1. Classification (NCBI taxonomy): domain Eukaryota; kingdom Metazoa; phylum Chordata; class Mammalia; order Sirenia; family Trichechidae; genus Trichechus; species Trichechus manatus. The sequence goes on along the minus strand of NW_004444166.1, from coordinate 1,589,515 downwards.
TACACATACACACACATACTTAGATCCCTGGTGGTACAGTAGTTAAGAGCTCAGCTGCTAACCAAAACATGGGCAGTTCGAATCCACCAGCTGCTCCTTGGAAACCCTATGGGGCAGTTCTACTCTGTCCCATGGGTCTCTATGAGTCAGAATCAACTTGATGGCAACAGGTTTTTTGGTTTTGTATATGTAAACTAACATTTATGTATATATAAACTGGCATTGTGAAAAGAAAAAATGGAGACATAATAGAAGGTTAAATTTTTCTTTTTCCTGTGTGTCTGCATTAATCAAGCATATCAATTATTTTCCTATTTCTAAGATCTGGGACATGTCCATTTTTTAATACTGCAAATGAATAACAACAACAAAAAAGAGGTTTAATGTCACTAACATGGATTTTCAATGAAATCAGCACATAAAGTTTCACTGAATGGAAATTATTCATCTCATTAAGAAGAGACAATCTTATTTTCTTGCTCTGTGTTCCTTGTTACTTATAAAATGAGATCTTCTTTTTTAAAATTCACTTTAAGAATTCATAACTTATCTCTGGCCATCCATCAGTTTGCTTTACACAATATTGGTAATTTAAAAGATTTTAAACATGCCAAAGGAATTAAATTTTAAATATTATATATAATAATTTTTAGTGATTTAGATAAATGTGAAGAAACTTTGAGTAATTTAAACTTTATTTAAATTATATAAGCAAGTTCAACTCCATCACACTTTCCCCTCCTTTTTCATTTCTCTGGTTGGTTGGTTCTTCCAATGCTGAATAAAAACATCAGGGAAAAAAAAATTGACAAAATATTGCTGAGGACTCAGTACTAAACAAGTTGCCAACACAGAACACAGTCCTGCCAGAATTATTCACCAGGTGTGGGACATGGGACGTCCCACGGGGAGGCAAGCATTGGATGCTAGTCTATTCACAGGATATATAAAAGATTCATGTACCCTATGTAAGGTCAAACAAAGAATTTTGATTATTGCTCACTTTCCCACCAAGAGGATAATTAAAAAGTCTGTTCGTCTGGCATAATCTCAATAATTAAACAGCTAAACCAATTAGATAACACCTGTTATTGTGTTCATTCAGGATTTATTTAGAACAATGACATAATTATTCAGGATCAATATTCAAGAAAAGCAAATGGTGAGAAAAACTACTCCAAAGTCTTCTCTGAAAGAAGTGAAAAAACAAGTATTTGGATTGGGGGAGGCTGATGGGAAATACTCACAGGCTCTTGCCTGTGTGAGTCACTGAGCACCAAAACAGTCACGTTCATTTATTGAGCTCTTACTGTATTAAACTGTGCTTAGTTTTCAACATATATCATATATGAATATTCCATTGGCCAATCTCAGCTTAGATGACAGTTGCTCTCAGTCGCCATTAAGGACACTAAGTCTAATAGGTGTTCTGGACAGATTCCCTAGAGTCCTCTGATATCCCCTTACCACCACCACTTTTCACACTACACTATGATTACCAGACCACCCCATTTACCTTTGCACCCTCCTCCTTACCCCACCCCATTCAAAGCCTAATAGAACCCACTAGTCACTTTATCCACCACTTATCTATCAGTTTGGTCTACTGTGGTGGCTTTTGTGTTGCTATGATGCTGGAAGCTATGCCACTGGTATTTCAAATAGCAGCAGGGTCACCGTGATGGTTAAGGTTATGTGTCAACTTGGCTAGGCCATGATCTCAGTGGTTTGGGACATATGTAATCATCCCCCATTTTGTAATCTGATGTGAATAGCCAGACAGTTGAAAGGGGAGTTTCCTTGGGGGTGTGGCCTGCATTCAATATATACAGATGTTCTGGCAAAGCTCATTATCTCTGGATCCTGCATCCAACTCGTCATCCTCTGACCTCTGGTTCTTGGGACTTGAACCAGCAGCCTGCCCTCTGGCCTGGTGATTTTGGGATTCGCCAGCTCCTGCAGCCCCATGAGCCAGCAGCCTGCTGTCTGACCTGCTGCTGTGGGGTTCCTCAGCCCCTACAATGACGTGAGTCAGGAAAAGCCTCCAGCGTGACGTCTGAGGCACAGATTTGGGACTTGCCAGCCTCCACAACTGTGTGAGCCTTTTCCTTGAAATAAATTTTTCTCTCTCTAATTATATATATATATACACACACACACACACACACATATACATATACACGTCACTGGTTTTGCTCCGCTAGAGAACTCAGCCTAAGGCAGTCACCCAAGGTAGACAGGTTTCAGCAATGTGCCCAGACTAAGACAGACTAGGAAGAAAGCTTTGGTGATCTACTTCTGAAAATTAGCTAATGAAAATCCTATGGATCATGCTGGAACGTTGTCCAATATAGTGCTGGAAGATGAGCCCCCTAGGCTGGAAGACACTCAAAATACACAGTGGCCACAGCAATGGAATTTTTGAGCATATCAATGATCGTGAAGATGGCACAGTATTGGACATTTTGTTCTGCTGTACATGGGGTTGCCATGGGTAGGAGCTGACTCAATGGCAACTAACAAAAATAATAGACACTTAATAAATATATTTTTGACTAGATAAATGCTTAATTAAATGAATGAATGAATAAAGGATTTACACTTATTCTGCCCATGTTTGTTACAAGCCAAGCACTGATCATATTGTGAGACTAGACAAATTTCATCCAGTAATTAAAACAAATGAACGTAATAGAGTTTAAAGTGTATTTTTAAAATTTCAAAATATTATTTAATAATATTAGTACATTTCTCCTTTGTATTCTTGCCAATTTCTTAAAAGGTACAGCAGCTACAAAAATGAAAATATCATGCCACATAATTTTGACTCTTCTTATTACTATAGGGTTGCTATGAGTTGGAGTTGACTTGATGGCAATGGGTTTGGTTTGGAATTATGATACAGCCTAGCCTGAAACAAATAATTCACCAAGTACATCAATAAGTTTCCTCCATGCCAACACCCCCAAATATACAATGAGTATATTTAACATTTCTAAAGGAAAGTATAAGGAGCCTTGGTGGCATAACGGTTAAGCGCTTGGCTGCTAACCAAAAGGTCGGCGGTTCAACTCCATCAGGGGCTCCACAGGACAAAAGACCTGGTGATCTGCTCCTGTAAAGATTACAGCCTAGGAAACCCTATGAGGCAGCTCTACTCTGTCCTATAGGGTGTCTATGAGTCAGGATCGACGGGAGGGCACCCAAGAACAACAACAAAGGAAAGTATATTCCAAGCAGTTTTACATTAAATATTTATGTACAAAAATCCAATTATAAATTGTGTTATTGTTGGTAAATCAGTGCAAAGTCAGGGTTTCATCTTGACAGTGTTTGTTAACTTTAGTTTTTGTGTTAGCATAGCAGGGAAAGCTATTTTATAGGGTGATAAAAGACAGATTATTCTAGCCAGCATCTCTTATCAGCTGTGTGACCCTGGGAAAATTACTTAGCTTCTCTGATTCTTTGTTTCCAGACTGTAAAATGCAGATAATAAACCTACATCACTACTAAATACTGTACTACTAAATACTTTAGGCAAAGTTGCTAATATAGTGTTGGGAATATAAAACATGCTTAATTACCATTAGCCCTCTTTCCCGTTTTCCAGATGCACTTTGAAGTGATAAAACAATTACTTATAAAATCCTTGAATTCAGTCTTTTTATTAAGTCAGACTGGCCGTTTCTTCAATGAGTTCGAATGAGTGAATTGTTCACGTTTTTAAAGGACTTGGGTGCTCAACTATTGACTATTTCCTCTCTTCTAACCAATTCTGTATCTGGAAATTATAATTCATGGGTGGTGGCAGAATGCCTCATGTAGAAGGTCTTCTCAGAAAATACTTGGCTAAATTCCCAGCATAAACTGTAGTCATAATGGCAATGCAGAATCATGACTTGACCACTGAACCAGGAGTCAGGAAACTTGAATGTGATTTCTAACTGTCTTGTAGACTCTCTTTCTTAATCAAAGTCCAACCTTGCTGTGCCTCAGTGTTTTGGAATAGGTCATCCTTCTCTGCCTCATTCAGAGCAGAGTGAGGCTTATAAAGGATTCTAAACTCACTTAAGAAAGACAAATATAAACATAAACATGTAAAGTTTTATTGCCTTTAAAAACAATCCTCTTTACTTGTTAAATGCAAGGCTTACTTTAACAGTACCAGTTGACCTATCTGGAGTTAGGAATTTGATGAGGCCCTGATTAAGCTTTTATGAGGAATCTGTGACAAAGAGCAGAGTTCACCAGGGTCCCTTCCTATTTCCTCATTCCATATTTCTCATTGCAAATTAATTCAATACTTTCATGAAACACTGTTCTTTTTTAATCCGATAAAAAAAATCCATGTGCCCACCCCATAAAGATATCCTTCACTGAATAATTCTGTGCAGTAGAACGTAGCAGTGGAACAGCATAATGAAAGTTATTTCAAAGATGTATTAACTCCTAATGCTATGGAGTGTCTTAGAAGAATCAAATTATTCAATGGCCCAAGGGGCTAAAGAACTAATGACACGGCAGAAATAAAGAAATTGACCACTTCCTCATTGGAAAGATGAGGGTTTATTTCTAATTTAACACTTTCTCTCAGAACTGCTTATCACCTAAATGGCAGTTGATGATCCTTAGGATGGAATGCCTTTCTTTATTTGATGTGAACATATCTCTGACTCATTATATTACATTATATACCTGTTGCTATTGAGTCGATTCTAACTCATGGTGACCATATAGGACAGAGTAGAACTGCCCCATATAGACTTTCTGAGAAGTGGCTGGTGGATTCAAATTGCCAACCTTTTGGTTAGCAGCCGTATCACTTAACCACTGTGCCACTAGGGCTCCGATATTACGTTATATATGTTAATTATATTATTACATATATTAAAATTTAAATCTACAGGGACAAAATTCTAGAATGCTTCTCCTTTGAAGCATGCCGTGATGCCATCTAGGCAAAATTTGTCACTTGAAATGAGGAAGGCGGGAGAAGCTTGCTGAGGACATACAAATCATTTCTGATCTGTAAAATGGCTGAACATTGCAATTAACCCACAGCAGGAACAAGAAGCTTGGCAGTCATCCAAAAGGCAATGCTGATTTTAAAATGGGACAAAACTGGGTATCTAGTTGGTGGAGGTCGAAAGATACTGATGTGAAGCATGTAGGCTTGAAAGATGGTATTTACTGACCACCTATTACATACCAGGAGCTGTGCCAGGCACATAAGATTCAGCAGTGGACAGCCAGATATGATTCCTACATTCATATTTCATATAATCTAGTGAGAGGAGACACAGTATAAGTAGTCATATGTTTGTAATAAGATGTTGAGTGAAAAATTTTCTTTAGTTCTAGAAATACAGCTAAAGTCCAAAACTGAGGATTGTAGGGGCAAGTACCTCATATTTTAAAAATAGCCTCTGGGAGTAGTCAACAATTAGAGTCAGACTTTTTCCTCCCCCAGGGCTTAATAAGAGGCTGCCAAACCTGCCTCTTCATCTCTTATCGCTATGTGTAAGGAGAGAGCTGAGGATGGGGGAGGGTGTTTGGCCAGCTTTGCCTGTAGGGTACATAGCGCTTCCGTAAGAGGCTTTTCCTTTCCTCCCCAGTGGAGGAGGGAGATGGAAGGGTAATTCTTCTCTCCCAAGTCAGGTGGTGATTTTTTGGCTCATGTATGAAGGGGAGACAACCACTCTATTTTCTGACAAGATTCTATCTCAAATATCAGGAATCCGTTAAAAGGCAATAGACTTGCTGATTAATTACTGATTTATTAATTTATTCATTCGTTTATTCAACCTAAATATTTATTGCCTACCAAATAATGTTCTAAGCATTGAAAATACTGAGATGAACAAAGCAAAGTCCCTGACCCCATGTATAAAGCTTACTTTTATATGTGTGTAGTTTATGTGTTTGTATGTTTGTAGAAATGGACAATAAACACATATAATATGTCACGTAGTGATAACTGGTTATAAAGAAAAACAAAGTAGGGTAAGTGGATTCAACAAGAAAGACTTTCGATGGAGGTGAATAACTGAGAAAGAAAGGATCTGAGGAGAGGTCAATCTATCTCTGGAACATTAATGGAAGATTTAAAAAAAAAAACAAGTCTTAAAAGCAGAAATATAAACACGTAAACAAGTTGTTTCGATAATACTTTAGAAATACTTTGGATTTAGCAGTAGCTTAAGGATGTCTCGTGCTTAGCGTTGAGGGTACCCACCGATTCCCATGCCATCAAGTTGATTCAGACTCATTGCGACCCTATAGGACAGACTAGAACTGCCCCAATGGTTTCCAAGGAGCGGTTGGTAGATTCAAACTGCCCGACCTTGAGATCGCAAAGCAATGTTAAATGCTGGAGATTGGGCGTTGGGGGGACTGATTCTCTTTCTCCACTAGAGCGCCTATTAACTAGAAAACCATTTAGGCTTTAAGGCACAAGGGGATGTATGGGAACGAATGTTGGAAACGAGAGCATAAAACCTGATCTCGTCCTTCCGTATGCCTCTCCTTCCCCGGAACATAAGGGATCACCCATGGTGCCATGCTGTTCACGGGCAGCGGAGGAAGTGTTTGTGCATAGGTGGCTGAACTTTTGTGTATTACGATTTGTAATCAGAGTCCTGTGTGTGCACAATATATTTGAGCGGGGGCAGAGGGAGGAGGGACAGTTGCAAAACAAGCCAGTGCCGTGTAAATTCTTTAATCTCGAGCACACTTCTGACATGAAATACTCCTCCTTTCTAACCCCGCATGCTGGGCTAAACCTTAAGGGCCACATTTATTCCCTCTCTTTTGAATCCAGAACAGACTCTGAGTAGCCAGATCCTGGCTTTTTCCCCTTGAGGTGCTGTCCTATGAATTCTCTGGTAACAAGGATCTTAAGGAGAGGTTAACCCTAGTCTAAAGACCTTATATTAGTCACAAATCCTGTCCCCCAAAACCCTGCATTGAAAGACTTTTCTTCATGTTTGTGAAATGTTGTTGGTAGTATAAATTGGAGGGAATTTTTGGAATATACTAAAGTCTTTTAAACATGCTCTTAACACCTAATTTTAAGGAAATAATCAAAGATGGAGAGATTATATAAGGAATATTCTCAAAATGTATATACAATGCTGAAAACAAACACTAAATTAGGTAAATCACAGCAAGAGATAGGTTAAAAAACTATAGCACTTGAGGGAGAAAAACATAGCTATTAATAATCATTCTTTGGAGTGGGGGAAGCTACCAGAATGTAAACTAGAAAAATTTTTCTCTCCACCTAGGTGGTTTCATAAAGCTCTGAAGAATTTTAGTAATATTGATTTCTAATCCCTTCTCTCCTTTTATGAGAAGGTACACCTAGAAAGTCTTGACACAAGTACAAAAGTTGAAAATACCCAAATAGGGTATTTTATTCCAAACTTTATGTTTCTAATCAAGATCTCTTCTTTCCTCCAGACTCACATATTATTTCCTATCTAATATTTCCATTTGTATGTCCCACTGGTACCTAAAGCTTAACATGTTAAAACGTGGCCACATGATTTCCTCCAAGAAATCTGTTTCTACATTATGTTTTACTTTGAGAAATGCTGAGCATGTTCTTCTCTTCTGGTTTTCTAACTCCAGGTCTTCACACATTTCATTACAACACTTCACTTCTTGAGCCACCCTTTGAGATTTTCTGTTCAGCTCTTTTACCTTCATCATTTCTTCCTTTTGCTTTAGCTACTCGACATTCAAGAGCAAGTTTCAGAGTCTCTTCTGACATCTATTTTGGTCTTTTCTTTCTTTCCTGTCTTTTTAATGACCTTTTGTTTTCTTCATGTATGATGTCCTTAATGTCATCTCACAACTCATCTGGTCCTCAGTCATTAGAGTTCAATTTATCAAGTCTATTCTTGAGATGGTCTCTAAATTCAGATGGGATATACTCAAGGTTGTACTTTGGCTCTTGTGGACTTGCTCTAATTTTCTTCAGCTTCAACTTGAATTTGCATATGAGTAATTGATGGTGTGTTCCATGGTTGGCCCCTGGCCTTGTTCTGACTGATGATATTATTACTGAACCCGGAAAGGTGGGTCCTTGTCTGGTGTGCTCAGACTTGCCAATCATCTGGACACTCGTCTTTGAGAAAGAGAGAGTAACTTTATTGCAATGTGCAGAGCAAGGAGCCAGGAGGAAGTTCCTTAGCTCTGGCTCCTCGAGCTATGGGTAGGCAGGGCTTATATGTGATTTGGGCAGCAAGATGGCAGCCATGCAGATGTTCTGGAGAGGGAAAACTCTAGAAAGAGGCCATGAAACAAGAGGTGACGTGGTTCTTGTCAGACCTCTTGCTTTGAAATAGGATCCGGGTGATGATTTTCCTATTTATTTGTTCCTCCTGTTGCTACGTCCTCTGTTGAGGTCAATTAGTGGTTACAGCTGGCCCTTCTGTGCATGCAGGGGCGGGCCAAATCTGATTCCAGCTAGTTTAAGGACTAATGGAAATTTACTGGCATTAGTAAGGTCAGGTTACGATACTGAGCTTCTCCATTATCTCTTTCCACAGATGTAGTTGACTTGATTCCTGCGTATTCCATCCAGAGAGGTACATGTGTATAGTCGAATTGCCATATATGCTGTTGAAAAAAGGCTGTTGTGTTGTTAGGTGCCTTAGAGTCGGCTCTGACTCATAGCAACCCTTTGTACAGCAGAAGGAAACACTGCCTGCTCCTGTGCCATCCTCACAATCATTGCTGTATTTGAAAAAGAGGAAGACCCTCAACGAGATGATAAACACAGTAGCTGCAACAATGGGCTCAAACACAGCAACGGTTGTGAGGATGGTGCAGGACCTGGTGATGTTTAGTTTTGTTGTACATACGGCCGCTATGAGTCGGAGGTGACTTGACAGCACCTCACAAAAACATGTTTTATTTTAGGATATGCTACAACCAATCACCTTCAAGCCAGGAATCTCAATGTTATTGATTCTTCCCTGCTCCTTACCTCTCACAACCAATTACTATACATGCTGCTTCCTAAATATTGCTGGAATTTGCCATGGCTCTAATTCAGGCCACCATCCATTCATACCAGAACAACTACGAAAGTCTCAGCTCTGGTACCCGCATCAAATTTTGTCCTTTTCCCATTAGATCTTAATTATGAGTAACACTTCCAATGTATTTTATGCAAACGGCTTTCTATTTCTTTTAGGATACAATGATAAATTCATAACATTTTGTGCAAAACCCAGACATTAGGTCCCCACTTCCTCTCCCAGCTTCTCTCTACTTCTAATGTTAGATTTTTTTCTCTTACTTCAAGGACGTAATGCTTTTTTCCCCTTAACAACCTTATCAACAGCTCCCCACCTAACCCTGCTAATCAGCACGCTAGCTCCCACTTATCCTCAGAGAAGCCAGTGTACACTTGTGCAGAGTGTGCCAGGTGCAACTGCAGGGAGATTCACGTATTCATACCATGGTCTGAACTAACGGCGTATCTTGGAGTTGGGAACGGAAGACTAGTGCAGCAATACTGACAACCTTCTTTCATCCCTCAGTGATAGGGCCTCAGGGAAGCTTTTGGAACCCCCCACCCTCCATCCCCATGCATACACTTTTGCACACACCTGGTTAGGTCTTCCATTTTATATTTCCACAGCAGCCTGGGCTTCTCCTCTACAGTACTTAACACTTGTAATTATTTGTTTAATGTCTTTCTTCCCCATTATACTGAAAGCCCTGTAAAGTAAGGATCTCAGCTGTCTTGTTTGCTGTATTCCCAGGGCCTTTTGGAGGTGTCTCGAAGTAGTGGGTGCTCAATAAATAATTTGCTAGGGTTCCTACCCTATGTGCAAACTCGTGATTTAAAACATAATAGCATGGGGCCTTTAATGCTCTCCCTTCTAGAAGAGGCTGGGCTTAGGGTAGGAAGAGCATGGGGCCAACAAAACCAGCAGAAATGGACTCTTGGACATGTGTGCCTGAGTCCTGTGATGTGTGGATGGTTGTCTTACAGGCTAAACCAAGAACTGAGAAAGAAAGAGTTTGTCTCTAGCACTTTTCTCTTTGGAGGTACCGCCTGCCCCCCTCCCTTTTTCTCTTCTCAGATGATCATTGTAAGTCCTATTTACTTTTTCCTCTTTCTTTTACTCTATAATTCAGATTACTCTAATTCTATGAGTCAGTTAAAGTCATTCTGGTTCTGATTACTATCTAATCCGCAGGGTGGAAGATAACCACATGACATTTAAACATGTAATTGAAGGAGAAATTGATGGGTATTTTGCATGTAATAACAATTGATGCTAACAGTCATTCATTATGGATAAAAAGGCATGATATACACTCTGAAAGTCATTGGAAATGGTATCAGAGTAAGACCTGAACAATTAGGGCTGACATAAAAAGGGGTAGCAGAAACCACCTTCTAATTTGTGAATCACAGAACTGGGATGGTATTACAGCTCTTATGAGGAAAATTGAAACTAAAATTTCTTAGATCAGTTCATATATTTAGAAACACACAACACACTCACAAACATACAAATGCGTGCGTGTACACACAATAAATTTACTCCTCCAAAGAAAACTATACTTGAATAGGCAATATCTTTGTTGTTGAATCAACATCCATTAAGGATGAGCCTTATTTTATGGTTATGTCTGTTGTAACGGTTAAATTTTTACAGAATTTGAAAAAGAAGGTGCATTATTTTCCATGGCATGCATTGTGTCTTCTTAAAACCCATTAACAGTTGCTTGAACTCACAAATTCCTGATGGCAATTGGTTACAAGCTCGGCTGCTAACCAAAACGTCTGAAGTTCAAATCCACCAGCAGCTCCTTGGAAGCCCTATGGGGAAGTTCTACGTGACTTGATGGCAACAAGTTTGGTCTGTTTGTATTTTGGTATGCTTAGAAGCAATGAGGACAAAAAAAGCCTTTTTATGTTCTGACAGCAAGAACTACCTCGCATCAGCTTGGCTTGGCTTATTACAGTGAATGTGAGTTACCTGTGAAATATTCTTAAGAGAAATCTGTGAAAACTCAGCTTTGCTGCTTCACTTTGTGTAGTAAAAGCTGGCCACCTCTTCTGTTCAGTGACAGCTACTAATGAGAGATCACTTCCTAAGATCATTTCTGGAAGTAAGTTCCCTTGTAAAAATTAATCTATTGGTGCCACATAATGGAAAATTTCAATTATGCATTCATCTTATTTATTACCCTGTATGTAATACAGCATCTAGCTGTCCTGACTTCAGAATGCATGTTTTTATGATCACTAAGAAATAATAGTTTAATATGCCTTTTCTCTGACACTTAAAATGCTACTTTTTAAAAAATATTTTTTCATTTGGAGCATAAATTAAAATGTAATTGTACACAGCTATTGTTCTAGTTTACTGAGATAGGAGTATTAAGAGTAGAACAAATCTTTACGATATCAAAATATTTCTGTATGTGTCCTCTTTCTAATTATTATTTTTTCTTCGTTTCATGACAAATTTTAAGTGGCTTTGGTCATTTCTAAGACCCTGTAGGAAGTCTGTAAACCCATTGCCATCGAGTTGATTCCGACTCATAACAACCCTATAGGACAAAGTAGAACTGCCCCATACCGTTTCCAAGGAGCCACCTGGTGGATTCATACTGCCAACCTTTTGGTTAGCAGCCGTAACTCTTAATCACTATGCCACTAGGGTTTCCAAGGAAGCTTGTAGTTCAGAAAAACAGAACTTCTGTTCATGGACAACTTCATCAAAGAGTTCCATCCAATTTTACCTAATTCAGCAAATATTTATCAAGTGCCCACTATATACACAGCATTGTGCTGACTGAACTCTGGCCCCAAATAGTCATCTCACGAATGTTTGCCCCTGGCCACAAGGGACGCTGAACAAGCCAGTGAGTGGTACAGGGCGCTTACAAAGTTCATGACCTAATGTTATCTGGTCAGTAAGTGGTATCTTCATTTCCAAGTGAAGCATTAAAACAGCACGTAATTATCTGGTGCCATTAGAAATAATTTATATTATACTGGGATTAGTAATAATTACCCCCAAATGTGATTATATTTATCTTAGTCTTTCAGTTGTAAGTTCTCATGTTTCCTGAAAGGATTTATGCCTCTAGTATTTGCCTTACCCACTTCTATTTTCCTTCTTACCAAGGACAATGGAAGCAAAATATGAATTGAGTAGTTCTTCCTTCTCTGTTCTTTGTCAGCACCACACTATCATCTTCAGAGAGCATTTCTGTAATTTCCTTCTGTTTGCTAGATCTAAACGTATCTAATGCAGGTTCTTTTTCCTGTCCTTAGTATTTCTCGTTAGTTTCTGCTCATGCCTTCAGATACCTTAGGAGAGGCAGTACTGGGGATACATAAGGTAAGTAGAAGCAGCACTGGACTAGGAGTCTGAAGATCTGGTTTCTAATTCCCATGCAACCCATGCCAGTTGTAGAGGCTTGGGTAGAATATTTTAGCTTCTCTGAGCCACAGTTTTCTCACCTGTACAAAGGGTTCAATATTCCCTGATCTACCGTCCTCACAAATAGAAAAATATAAATAAAAGTTCTTTGAACATATTAAAGTGTAATAGTTACAAACAAAAATATTTTTTGACATTCATGCTACTCATATATATTCAGATACATATACATGTATCAAACTAACAAAATATATATATATACACACACTCGTGTGTGTGTGTGTGTGTGTGTGTGTGTGTGTGTGTGTGTGTGTGTCTGGTTATTAACCCTTTACAGGGTTTTACAGTCTTTTCTTTTATAGTCTTTCACAGTCTTTTCTTTCTTAATGAACGGCCAGCCCCAAAGCGAATGAACACTTGAAATATGTATGCACACTTACACCAGGGGGCAGTATTTCATATTGGTAAAGAAGGCAATGGCCATAGCCAGACCTCAAAGGATGGAGATCACCTCCTCCGCATATAGTTGGTATCTGGGTGGTGCAAATGGTTTGTGCTTGACTACTAACCTAAAGATTGGCAGTTCAATCCCACCCAACAGTGCTGTGGAAGAAAAGGCTGGTGATCTGCTTCTGTAAATATTACAGCCAATAAAACCCTATGAAGCAGTTCTACTTTATAACACCTGGGGGTGCCATGAGTCAGAATCCACAGGATGCAATGTGTTTTGTCCTTGGGAAAGTTACTTAACCTTTGGAGTGTTATTTTCCTCATTTGTAAACTGAGGTTCATAATTGAGTCTCAGAGAGTTGTAATGAGGATTAAATGATTTAATGCATATAAAGAACTTCAAATAGTACCTGTTATTAGAAAGAATCCAGTAAATATTAGCTATTATCATTATTGCTAATTACATAGTAAAAAGTCAATTTAGACTTTCCTATCCTTTGTAAGCCACATTTACAAGAGAAAGTTGCAACTCTTATCTCTAAATCGTCTGAATTTTTTTTGCCTAAAATCTATAGTTATATAGCACTATTCTAGAGGTTCCCCTATTCTAGCAATCAAGGTAGAAATTAAAATATTTATTTTTAGTAAATACAAGAATTTTTTTATCTAGTATTAAAAAGGTCAATTTTATACCAATCCTTGACCCAAAAGTCATTTATAATAGAGTGCTTTGTAGAAATTAAATAATTTTATTTTTAAATACCATATTGGATGGGATATATACTGAAAAATAAAGGTCCAATAAAAAGGAAAGCAAAAATATAATAAATACATTTAATATTTTATAAAAACTGTAGATTTTAAGTTACAGAATGTTTTCAATTAACAAAATTCCATTTCTATTTTTTCTCTTGAAAAGTAATCAGACATATGTATAAGGATTTATGCACTAGGTTCTTCATTTTAACACCTTCTGTACAAGGGTAAATAATTTGTTCAATACATTGTGGTACAGCTACACAAGATAATATTGCCCAAACATTAAAATCATATATTTAAAGAACATTTAACAGCTCAGAAGTATTTATAACATAAGATTAAATGAAAAGAAGGGTAATGTACAAACTGCTTTATAGAGTAAAATATTAAGTCTATGGATGTATGCACTGTGCAAATCTGCTGCAAAAGACCTCTTTAAAGTATTAAAAAGCAGAATGTCACTTTGAGGACTAAGGTGCCCCAACCCAAGCCATGATATTTTCAATTGCCTCATATGAATGCGAAAGCTGGACAATAAGTAAGGAAAACCAAAGAAGAATTGATGTCTTTGAATTACGGTGTTGGCAAAAAATCCTAAACATACCATGGGCTGCTTGAAGAACAAACAGATCTGTCTTGGAAGAAGTACAGCCAGAATGCTCCTTAGAAGTGAGGACAGTTAAGACTTCATCTTCCTTACTTTGGACATATTATCAGGAGGGACCAGTCCCTGAAGAAGGACATCATGCTTGGTAAAGTAGAGGGTCATTGAAAAAGAAGAAGACTGTCAACAAGATGAATTGATACAGTGGCCCCAACAAGGGGCTCAAACATAGCAACGATTGTGAGGATGGTTCAGGACAGGGCTGAGTTTCATTCTGTGGTATATACAGTTGCTATGAGCCGGAACCGACTTGACGGCACCTAACAACAACATGGATGTATATTTAAATTTTAAAAAAGACTGCAGGGAAATGCACCACACGTAACGTAATTTTCGAGGTAGGAGAATTATGAATATTTTTATTACTATTTTCTTATGAACACACACATACATATTTGTAGTTTCCAAATTTTCAATCTCTTGAACGTTTATAACAACAGCAATAATAAACTGCTACAAAAGAGTTCCACCTTTTAGACTATATGTCCTCAAACAGATAAAACAAAATGCTTAACTGAAAATCCATTTACACAAAACCATTAAATCAAACCGTTTGGTCAGAAACGTCTAAAATTTTTCATTTGGAAAACCACATTTCTCAAACACAAAATAGACATTCAGGGAAAAACTGGTCATTTTGTAGGCTGGAATCTTTTTAGCAATTGTGGAAATAGAAACAGCTCTTTCCACAGAAACACGGTAGCCCCGGCTGCAGGAGGCAGCAGGCAGAGCGAGTTGCAGCAAGGGTGGTCTCCGGGACCCCAGGGCTGAGCCGCAGAGCAATGAGGACCCATGGCAAAGCGGCCTAGGGTCATGACAGAAGCACTCCTTGGCCACAAACTTAATTTCAGACTTTGTATCAGAACTATAGTTACAGTATTAACATATGTTTACTACTGACTCAGAGTTAGACAGAGACAGAGAGAGGGAGCAGAGACAGCGACATGCTGGAGAAAATGAGTAAAAGAGAGTATCTGAGGAACACAGAGGGAAAATTAACTGCTGATACATTATAACCTGCTCTCTCTATAGCACTAGTTCAATTCCTCTCAACTATTTAGTTATAAAATCCCAATTAAAAACAACAGCCACAACCACCACCACAACAGAAACCATCTCAAAAAATTAAGAAGAAGCAACTGCACAAAGTGCCCACTATTCTTGTTACCTCAGGGAGCTAGATAAGTCCTTTAATAAATGGCAATTGGAAAAAACCTATTCCTATTCGGCTGAACTAGACTTTTGAATCACATTGTAAAACTTCCCAGTATCTTCTGACTACAAGTCAAGTATATACTCTATATACTCAAACCCAAACCCATTGCCATTGAGTCAATTCTGACTCATAGCGACCTAGGGTTTCAAGGCTGTAAACCTCTACAGAAGCCGACTGCCACATCTTTCTCCCGCAGAGCTGCTGGTGGTTTCGAACTGCTGACTTTTCAGCTAGCGGTCGATCACTTTAACCACTGCACCGCCAGGGCTCCTTTAAGCATGTATAGTGAAGTGGAATTTACATATGAAGAAAAAAAAAATCATACCGCTTTACTTTTCAAGCATGGATGCGATAGGCTCAAAAAATATAGCTGGTAGATTTTACTTTTTAAACCCTTGGAGCCCTTATTACTGATTCACCAACTTCCTGTGTGTGTGCGTGTGTGTGTGTGTGTGTGTGTGTGTTTTAATTGGTTTGATTTGATTTACTGTTGCTTTTAACCTATTATAAAGTTACAAAGCAAAGTGATTATATTTCATAGAATTTGTTTTCTCAGAAGATTGAAAGAATGATTTCATTCAACCAGGAAAATGGAGCAATCATTTAAATTAAAGATTATACCAAAGGAATATAACAAGGGCACATTCCGTGTTCTGACTTGGCTCCTTGGACTCGCTAGAGAACTGCAGCTGTTGAATATTTTGGTTTAGGACTGGTTGGGAAAGCTGAGTGCAGAGGTCCTACAACACATGCCCCTTCACAATGTCCTGTATTTACAGTATTTGGTTAAAACTTACTGTATACTTCTCTACTAGAGAAAAATCCCCCCAGGAACAAGGCTGACATTTCCTTAGCAGGAGAGAGACCTGAGGAGTGGCACTGCGTATGGTTCAGTTCTGCCCGGGGCCACTAACTCAGCTGCATCCATTAGTGTGCACAAGACCTGCCAGGCCAAAGCCCTTCACTATTGCATTTGAAGGAAAGGAGATCAGTATACAATAAGCTAGTCAGCCATAATTTTGTTCTAAAATGTCTGTACAATTGAAACATTCAAGTCATAAAAAAGGAAGACACAGTGGGAAAAGGTAAATAGGCAGTGGGATACTACAAAGAATCAAACTGTCATAATTTCTTGACATAAATGTTACAGAGCCATGAGTGAGCGCTTAGGGAGAACGATACACACAGAGATCTACCAGGTGAACCCTAGTAATTAATCTCAACCCCTAGCAGCTCTTCACCCCTGTCAAAAGTCAGGGGCATATATGTTTTGAAAACTTTGGTTTTCCCCTCTGTTTTTCTGCATTCTTAGTTAGCAATAACATGTCAAGCTTTGGTTTCCTATTAAACTGTTTATAAATATGCATTAAACAATGGGTTAAAGTTTACACCCTAAAAGTCACAGGCCAGTGATTTCTTCTAACCGCCTGATTTGGGGAAACACACACTTAGCTCCGATGAGAGCCATGGGCTTCAGGAATACCCAAAGCTTGATGCCAAAATGAGACCTTCCAAGGCCTCAAGGCTTTATACGTGGCCCAGAGAGGATTGGCTGAAAGGAACAGTGTGAAATTCTGATACACGGCCATGGTCTTCTCCTCCCCCTCACTTCCCGTCTACTCTGTACCCCCTATCTAATAAACCAACGTCCAAGCACTGAAAACAAAACAGAACGAATTAATGGCCCCTGTTCTGTTTTATTATTTATGCCCCTCTCATGTACCAGACTAACCAAGCAATGCTCTTTGATGATTATATCTCCAAAGAACATTACTGTGATCATTGTATGTGCTGGTGAACCATAGATAATTAATCAGTCAAACTGAGAGATATGGATAAGAATAACTTTTGGATTTTGTAAAAGTAAATGTAATGCATAAAACCTGCTAGAAACTGATTAACCAAAGAGCTTCTTTACTCATAGTTGAGTCAGAGCATATACTATAAGCTGACTATAGACCTATGCTTTCATTCCAAAGAAGAATAAAGAAATTTTTTTTACTTTTTCTCTCATTCAAACCTTTCCTCTCAATCCCACTAGCATATGTGTTTGCTTAAAAATTTTGTATAGAATAGAAGCTTTTGTTATCCTAATAAATCCAATAGGAAATGAGCCACCAATTTATTTGATGGATTTTCTACTTGTGATCAACTGTTGAGTCATTGCCTCATCTAGGTTCATATTTATAAAGTAGAAGTGAAAAAAAAATCCATACTCCTAAATCAACAAAACTACGGAAATCAATGGAAGCACTATTCACCCACATTTTCACAGGTTAATCTTTCTTGAAAAAATTTACATGATTTTAAAGTTAGTGTTTCATGGGTTACAAGGGAGCTATCAACCTTTGTCTTTGACAGCAGCAAATCAAACAGAATTCTGAGAGTGTAATATGAAGAGGAAAAAGGAAGAGAGAATTGAATGGCCTTTTGTTTCTTAAAAAAAGAAACCAACAAAGACTTGTTTCCTTTTCTCTTTTTGTCAAATGAAATTTCTTCAGAGATGATTGAGCTTGTATGCTACTGTTTGAATCCTGTAGGATGTTATTCTACGTAGCTTTGCTCTAAGTACACCAAAGGATGCTGATACTTTTGAAGGTTAAAACTACTTTGTGGTGCACAGGGAACCTCTAAGAAGATTTCTGATCCTTAAGAGAAGAACGTCATACTCTCCTCTCACTTATGGCTTGCTTTAAGGAAACACATTTGGATGCCAGTTTATCAATTTGCCACAGAAGCGGCAGGCCAAGGATATATCTGGAACAGGTAAACCAAGTTCCAGAATTAACTGAAGAAGAGTAATAGACAGAGGATGTACACTTCCATTTTCTGAGATGCAGATTTAATTTATCACTAAGATAGCACTTAACAGTGACTCAGAGATGGGTCCTTATTTCTGGTCCTTTCGCTCTCCCTGTCTACCCCTGGCCCTCTCACTACGGTCTTCTTCTTGTCCCTGGAAAATAGTTCTGAAAACCACTGCTGCGCTGTAATCTGATACCTCAACAAGATGGACAGAACAGACCCTGGATTCACCTATTTCTCCAAATTTCCTGGTTTACTAATCTTAGTTCAGTGCAATAATAAATACACAGTCCTTCCAGTTCTGTCATTAATGAAAGACGTATTGCAACTGGTTTTTCAAATAATTACCATTTTTAAAAGGAGATGCTTAGAGAAAAGGTTGGAGGCTCTTTCTGGAAGATTAGCTCACTTAATCAGGGTGCAACGGAACAATTTTCATAAGATTAACCATGTCAGAAGGTTTTTAAAGCTCGAGACCTTTATTACTAGATAATAAAGGTAATCTTGTTCTTTGACATCGTGTGGGACCACAAAATATCGTCAGCTTTATAGAGCACTGTTGGGATGTTTTTTTCGGGCTAGGTCTCTATGAGATGCAGCAGACTCGAAGGCACCTAACAACAACAAAAAGTTATGATTTTTACAAGACCCTCTCATTGATGTGAAATCATGTCCAGGATGACACACCTATATTTAAGTATGATGATATATTCCCTCCGCAAAGGGCACCTAGCTTGAGTAATACTCTCTCCCCATGTTAACTCCCAAGTTACTTCAGCAGATGCAGGGTAGAAATGGACCATTTCATACCTGCTTGGTGATGGCTGACTTGCAGTAAGCAGTGTCAGATTACCCGATAAGCGAGCAAAGTGTTATGGATTGACCCTGCAATAGGCTCAAGCACAGCAACCATGGTGAGAATGGTGCAGGACTGGGCACCTATCAACAACAACAGTGGATTGAATTGTGTCCCCCCAAAATGTGTGTCAATTTAGCTAGGCCATGATTCCCAGGATTGCGTAATCGTTCACCATTTTGTCATCTGATGTGATTTTTCTGTGTTGTAAATTCTACCTCTATGATGTTCCTGAAGCAGGATTAGAAGCAGTTATGTTAATGAGGCAGGACTCAATCTACAAGATTAGGTTGTATCTTGAGTCAGTATCTTTTGAGAAATAAAAGAGAGAAGCGAGCAGACACAGGGGATCTCATACCATCAAGAAAGCAGTGCCAGGAGCAGAGCACGTCCTTTGGACCCGGGGTTCCTGCACGGAGAAGCTCCTAGACCAGGGAAAGATTGATGACAAGGAACTTCCCCCAGAGCCAACAGAGAGAGAAAGCCTTCCCCTGGAGCTGGCACCCTGAGTTCAGACTTCTAGCCTCCTAGATTGTGTTTGTTAAAGCCATCCACTTGTGGTATATCTATTATAGCAGCACTAGATAACTAAAACAGAATTTGGTACAAGGAGAGTAGGGTGCTGCTCTAACAGATACCTAAAATGCAGAAGCAGTTTTGAAACTGTCAATGTGTAGAGGCTGGAAGTGTTTTAAAATGCCTACTAGTCAAAGCCTAGATTGCCTTGAAGAGACTGTTGGTAGAATTACAGACATCAAAGACAATTCTGGTAAGGAGTCCGGGAAGTGAGTAGAGCTGCTACACTGGAGACGGCAAGAAGCAGCAGCATAGAAATGGCAGCAGCAGAAAAATGGCAGCAGCTGAACCAGGAGACCAGCATGAGACAGTGCTGGAGCCAACCCACAGAGCGAGAGCTGAGAGCCATTAGGTGGGAGGCTTCTTGGTGGAGTGGGGTGCTTCTGGGCACTTACAGTGGAGCTGACATGGGCGGTGAGGCCCGAGGAGCCGAGAGGCCAAGGAACCAGGAGGCAGAAGCTGAAGAGACAGGGAACACAGGAAGCACAGCTGCCTCAGTCTCAAAGGGTAGGGCTATGAACTCTGGGATCTCAAAGGGTGTAGCCATGGCCTCTGGGGTTTCAAAGGGTGGGGACACAGCCTTCTAGGTTTTAAAGAGTCAGATCTTCATCAACTTGGTTCCAGAGAGTGGGGCTGCAGTTTATGAGTGCCCAGCACAATGGGGACAGATCTACTGCCCCAAGCTGAGTGGGCTGGACTACCATGCTCAAGAGCTAGAAGAATGAGGCTTGCCAGGGCTAAGGGGTTGGAGTCGCCGCTCAGATGGACTAGGAGAATGGGGTCGCCCAAATCCGAGAGAGCAGAGTTGCCCTTGCAGTGGGCCTGGAAGGCAGAGCTGAAGCCCAGGGTCAAGGGGCTTCCACACAGAATCCAGAGAGTGTGGCCAACACCCAGAGTCTGGAGGGCAGGGCCATTGCCTAAATGGTCTCAGAGAACAGAGGATTATTTTCAAGGTTTGAGAGCTAATGTAATGTGTTCTGCTGACTTGCTTGTTGCCTGTTATCCCTTTTTTCCCTCCAATTTTTCCCATTTGTAATAGAAATGTCTACCGTGTGCCTGTTCCACCACTGTACTCTGGAAGCAGATGACTTGTATTCTAGATTTCACAGATGAAGAGGAATTTTGCCCCAGGATGGAATTTGGACTTGGAGTTGATTTAAGACTTTTGCTACGATATGATGGGATGAATGTGTTTTACATGTGGCAAGAACATGAATTTTTGGGGGACAAAGGGTGGATTGTTATGGACTGAATTGTGTCTCCTCAAAATGTGTATCAACTTAGGCCTTGATTCCCAGTATTATGTGATTGTCCATCATTTTGTCATCTGATATGGTCATCCACCATTTTGTCATCTGTATGATTTTCCTATGTGTTGTAAATTCTGCCTCTGTGTTAATAAGGCAGGATTAGAGGCACTTATGTTAACGAGGCAGGACGCAATCTACAAGATTAGGTTGTATCTTGAGTCAATTTCTTTTGAGATATAAAAGAGAGAAGCAAGTAGAGAAACGGGGAACTCCTACCACCAGCTAGACCGTGAGAGAATAAATCTCGGTTTGTAAAGCCATCTACTTGTGGTATTTCTGTTACAGCCGCACTAGATAACTAAGACACAAAATAAGCATGGGCTTACTTGTCCTTACTTACTAATCTGCAGTGAACAATTTCACATTTTTTCATCACATCAAAGACTCTGCTTCTAGGTATGCCTGACATCTGTCTCTCTCCCAATCCCACAGCGCCTTCCTACAAAATCAAAGCGTCTTACCAAATTTACATTCCCTGACAGGGATGGAGTACCCAGTAAGCAAGGTAAGCACAAGCTTACTTGTGCTTACTTACTAATCTGTAATGATGTGAAACTGTTCACTAGGTATTAGTAAGTAAGCATAAGTAAGCCTGTGTTTCCTTTGCTTCTTGGGCAATCCCCGGGGGGGGGGGGGTGAAAGGAGAAGTACTGCAACTAGAGGGCCGCAGTCACATGCTGAGGAAGGAACAGTGTAGCTTCTAATTTATACTTAGAGACTAGGTTAGTCATGGGGATAGTCTGATTCAAAGTTGTTTTAATGTTTAAGGATGTTGCTGTGCACAATAAGCTATTTTTATCATTGAGTTGCAAGTACATTTGCCAAGACAGTGTACATTCTTCAGTAGAGGAAATACAAAGCAAAATGGGAAGCCCCCTTATAAAATCTATCATTCATTACATGTCTCATCAAAATAGCTTCACATTTTACCTTTCCATTTACAAGTAAACTATCTCAATCTACCTAACTGCAAGAAATTTTTACACGCCCGACAGCACTTACAAAGCTTATATACTTAACAAAAACTAAAAGAAGCTAATGGCAGTCTTAAGAGTTATTGTTGATCAGAACAGCTGACAGCAAAGGATAAAAGGAGCACATATGGAATGAAGAAGCTGTTGTGCTCCTCCAGGATGCACGGATGCCAATCCGCGGCGAGTCTTACAAGACACAGTTCAAGTACTGTAGAAGGTGTTCGAGCAGCAGAGCACCAGGGTCACACACATAAAGAGCTGGAACTTGCTCTGCCCCTGGCTGCTCAAATTAAGCCTTTTGATCCACTCTAAAGTATTCAGAGAAAAAGCCCTAGTGGTATCGGCTTCCCATTGAGGAAAGCTTTTTTTCTGAGGATTTTGCGTTCTGGAGAGGTACGCGCGCAACACGGGAACACATGTGGCACGCCCTTCTGGGGTTTTCTGTTGCCTACATGTTAATGAAAATTAAAGTGTAAGAAAGTGCAGGCATCAGTTGAACAGATAATTAATGATGATTGATGATTTACTTTTAATTTATGCCACACGATTAATTCAGGTAAACCATGCAGATGCCTGAAACTTCTGGGGTTTTGAAGTTGTTTAGTGTTCAGTATGGACTGACTAAAGTCTAAACCAAAGCCTGCATTTGAAGTGGCCAGTATTATCCATATCTTGCTTTTCATTAGCTGGATACTGAAAGAGAAACTGTTTTTAAAAAAAAAAAAGTTCTTTTGCTTTCAGGGATCTATTTTTCGTTTCTAATATATATATATATTTCTTTTCCTTCTCCAAAAGTCTTTGCTGCTTTTGTGGGCAAAGCTACTTAAGCAATTTCCTTTTTTGTTTTCTTACCAAAAATACGTGTTTTTTGTTTGCTTACCTGCTGAATGCCATTACAAGACGGCTTCTCTGTCGCTGCCTCACAGCTTTCTTTCCCTCTCTATCTTTAGATACACGTATGCGTGTGTATATAGACACGCGCGCACACGTGTCCTCTGATAGTTGCAAATGTGAAGGACTGACAGTAGGATCTCATGGGCAGAAATTTTCCAAAATTCAGGCCAGAAATCCAGCAGAAGGGAGCACATCAGCATTTTCTCCGTTTTGCCAGCGCAGCACAGCTCCGCGTGGGGCAGGTTGTTGCTATATTGTACAAAAGTAGTGTGTCAGTACCACATCAAATGATAAGGCTGTTTACAAGCGGTAAATTTAAGGCCTTTATGGTTCCTCAGAGTTTATCTCCGTCAGGACGGCAAAGCTTGAAAAAAGTAGACGACTTGGAGTTTTACCACTATATTGTTGAAGGGCTTAATGCCTCATTTGCTGACCCAGAACCTAGAATGAACTTCACTAACCAAACGGCCTCATGGGCCTGAGCTCGTGTGGGCATTTATTGCTGCTTATATTGAAAACTAAGACAGGAATTCTGACCTGCGCGCTTCTAAAGCGTCCAAGTGGCGGATGAATCACGTGGGCACACTCTGTATAAAAGCCTAGAAGCTTCGCAAAACCTCCCTCACTGAGATTTGCTCTCCAACAGCCTCTGCATATTGTGCTATTTCTACTTTTTAAACTTTTATGGCTGGGGACACTGGCAAAGGAAGCTCCAAGGCTCCCCACCAGCTTAAAAAAAATTCAAAAGACCTATTGTTTTAAGAAAAATGACTATTTTAATTTCCATAAGTACGAAAATGATTAAATACTGAATAAAATAATGTAAAATAATCACCTATAAGCACAAAATGATAAAAAATCACCATTCACAGTCTCTGAAGTTTATCTAACCCAATAAACTCATTACTTCTCTCTTTCTCTAAAATCTTTAAATAATTTTAGAATTTAAAAAACTATAATCATGACATTTTAATTCTTAAACTTATATGTGTGATTTATCTTGGTACAGCCAATAATGGCAAACATTTTTCTTTTGATAGGGATAACAAAAAATGAATAAGAAGAAATAAAGGAGACTTATTTTAGTGTAAAATTGAGTTTTAATTATGAGAAAAACTTCTTTGGCATTTTAACAAGTCATCTTTTCTGAGGGGAAAGAGTAAATACACATTTTTAAATCTTCATTCATGATTACGTTTCATTACGCAGCCCCTAGACATGTTAGAACACAGAGCAGCAATGAACTATGTATGCCTCACTCTGTGTTTCTTTTAGCTTTTGCATTAGCTTTCATTCTTGTTCTCACTTCCCATATCCTGCTGGTACAATAAGTTTTCACAGTAAGGAGGTGGTTTACCACTGGATGTGCTTGCCCAGATGCAGATTTCCAGTCTAAATAGCTGCTGCCGGTCTGCTTTGTCAACAGTAGCAAATATTTGCTTTTCCTCTATGTTAAACATACCTTTTTTTTTTTTTCTCACCAGCCTTAAGGTTTAATGCAAAACAAACTCTTTTATTGATTCCCTGCCCCCATTGTATCTTCATGAATTATTCAGTGAGTTTAAACAGATCGCTGTTGATGTTGTGCTGCGGGTGATTAGAACCTGGGCACTTTATTATAGCTGGCACCCTGGATGGCAGAGTATGATCCTCACTGTGTAGCTGCAACCTCGGAGTCTATAATTCATGGACATACAGGAATACATTTATCAGCATGGATTATACGTGGTGAGGAAGGGGTTTTCATAAACACACTAACGTTTTAAAACGAAACCCTATCTAAGTGTAGAAAAAAATGTCATTAAGCAAAGATTGTATAACATTTTGTCAAATTCTAGGTCTAATAATATTTTAAAAGGCTTAAAAAAAAAAAAACCCACATGCTGACAGCTTACATATCTGTTAGTAAGCAATACCCAGTCTAAATTTTTACCACACAAGCTAATGACCGTATTAACTCTAATTTGTTTACTCACCAGTCTGGAACAGTTTCTTCCACAGGTACCTCTTTGATGTTCGAAATTAAGCTTCCTTGAGGCTTGAGAAATTAAATGCTAAAGGAGGTCAATTATACAACAGTTGCTTTAAAGACAAGGATTGCCACTCCCTTGTTGCTTTAAATTGACTATTTTTTTCCTTGACGAATAGATGAACACAAATACAACAAGATTACTACTCAACACGTTAAGCTCTCCTCCCGATTCACTTGATGTGATGGATAGCTTTGAATGACCTCACCTGAGCATCTGGAAAAGGCTTAATTAAAACCCGACAAAATATTCAATACTTGTTCCTTAGGTAAAATCTGAAACATACACCAAAATGTTATTCAGACTGCAAAAAATCACAATGAAAGGTCATGTTTGATAAAAGTTGAAAGTATTCTATTATCTCTTGCAAAACCCCACTTGGTGGAAAATATAGTACACTTGATAGGATATATGAACCATTCAGGTTTTTCCCTATGGTTCAGACATCAGCACTATTATGAAATAGTTGTGAAGTGGAAAAAGCATTCTGGTTATTGGAAAATAAATGAACAAACCAGTTGTAAGACAATTGGAATGTGCTGGGGGAATAAACCCTACAATAGATACGTGCGTGCAAGGAGAGCTTTTGTGTTAATATCCTGAGTCCTGTAGCATTCCTGTAATAATAGGTAACAAAAACATTTTGCAGAGGCACAGCCTTACTCTGCAGGGTCGACATTAATGTTTATGCTCTCTTTTCACACTTAACACAATCTCTGTGTGCCCCACCTCCCACCTCATATACACACACACACACACATATATATATGTTTACTTATTCTCTGTACTCTGGAGGAATCTTCTTTCCAAATAGGGGTTATATGTGGTTTTAGAAAAGATTAATCCTGCAGAAATACATAAAAGTTGCATATATTATTCTAGATGCTGAAAACTGACAATGTAAATTCCCTCCTTAAAATTATCTTCTCTCCAATTTCATCCATCACAGGGTGGACAGGAAATTGGAGAAAAAATTCTGCAGAGTCAGTGAGAGATGGAAGGGAGAACAAGATTGTTCTGGAATCAGATGATTAGGCCATTTCAACTTATGACCCATTTGCTAGTTATAAGGAAGGAATTTATAAGTTTTCAGCACATAGAATAATATATGCAATGTCTATGTATTGTTTCCACCACTTGCCTGTCATTTTGTCATACTGTGGTGGCTTACATGTTGCTGTGATGCTGGAAGTTATGCCACCAGTATTTCAAATACTAGCAGAGTCACCCACGGTGGACAGGTTTAAGCGGAGCTTATAGACTAAGACAGACTAGGAAGAACGACCTGGTGATCTACTTCTGAAAAAACTGGCCAGTGAAAACCTTATAAATAGTGCCGGAACATTGTCTAATATAGTGTCAGAAGATGAGACCCTCAGGCTGAAAGTCACTCAAAATACAACTGGGGAAGAGCAGCCTGCTCGAAGGAGAATCGACCTTAATGACATGAAAGAGTAAAGCTTTCGGGACCTTCATTTGCTGATATAGCACAACTCAAAATGAGAAGAAACAGCTGCATGTGCCCATTTATAATTGGAACGTGGAATGTACAAAGTACGAATCAAGGAAAATTAGAAATTGACAAAAATGAAATGGAAAGCTTAAAGATCGATATCCTAGGCATTAGTGAGCTGAAATGGACTGATGCTGTCCATTTTGCAGCAGATAATCATATGGTCTACGATCAGATGCTGGGAATGACAAATTGAAGAGGAATGGCATCATATTCATTGTCAGAAAGAACATTTCAAGATCTACCCTGAAATACAACACTATCAGTGATGGGATAATATGCATACGCCTATAAGGAAGACCAGTTTATATGACTATTATTCAAATTTGTGCACCAACTACTAATGCCTAAGGTGAAGAAATGGAAGATTTTTTTACCAACTTCTGCAGTCTGAAATTGATTAAACATGCAATCAAGATGCATTGATAATTATTGGTGATTGGAATGCTAAAGTTAGAAACAAAGAAGGATCAGTAGTTGGAAAATATGGCTTTTGTGATAGAAATGATGCAGGAGATCCCATGATAGAATTTGCAAGACTGACACTTATTCATTGGAAATACCTTTTTTCAACAATGTAAATTGTGACTATACACATCTGGGCTTTAGTTTCCTTATCATTAAAAGAGAGAATAACACCTACTTCAAGGTGTTAAATGAGATAATATATATAAAGTGGTTAGAACAGAAGCTGGCACATAACACTAGATCCATAAATATTAGTAATCATTATTACTTAGGGGACTAGGAGCAAGCAACTAGCTATTGAGCCTATTTCCTTGTTCCCACATGGAATGGGATTCTGGGTCTGGTTTGATTTGGAACAGTGCTGTGCCTTACTGGAACCTGAGGCAAAAGGAAAATTAATAACACAGATCCTGTGTTTATTTAAATATTAAAATTCTTATTTTTTGTTCATTATGCATGATTTTGCATTAATTTTGATTTTTTGTAAAATATTGAACTCAAATATCATTAATTTTGAGTATTGAGTTTGTTTGGTACCCTTAGGTTTTGTGCTTGAGATGAGTACCTCACTTGCCTCACGGTAGTCCTGGTCCTGATTTGAAGGCTCCAAGCATATGTGGTTATGGGAGCATCATGAGCCTGAAGAAACCTGGGAAGAGTAGATACAGTCTGAGAAACAGTTGGAGAAATGGCATATTTGATTTAAGGAGGGTCTGTTAGAAATTTGAAGTCCCTGGGTGGCGCAAATGGTTTGACTACTAACATAAAGGTTGGCGGTTTGAACCCACCCAGTGGCAGCATGGGATAAAGTCCTGGCAATCTACTTCTGTAAAGATTATAGCCAAGAAAACCCTATGGAGCAGCTTTACTCTGTAACACCTGGTGTCACACCAAGTTGGAATCGACTTCATGGCAATGGGTTTGTTTTTTGTTTGTCGTAAACTTAGCATCCAAGAGCAAATAGGTTTTCCCTAGGCTAAAAACAGAGACACTAAGGTTCATATTGTCTGGCATCCTGGCTTCATTCTGGGACCTAATTAACTTTCCTCAAGATGTTTTAGCATTGATCAGCTTTCAGAATCATTCCCATTAAGACCTGCAAGTTCAAGATTGGCATTGGTTGAGGAGGGTGGCAGGCTCCAGCAGGGTAAAGAAAGAGCAGAAAAGGTTAACTATAAAACGATTTTCTTTATCTTAACTCTTTTTTATAAGATTCAGAACTATTTTTTATCATGATATATGTGAACAAACGATGATAAGGAAATGGAGAAGAAGCAAAACCATTGAGGTACTGCAGAGAAAGGAATATTTAACAGCTTTAAAGGAAAAACAGCGGAATTCATATTTTAGAACAGGTTGGAGATACCCATTTTCAAACTCAACCAAAGTTTTGGATTTTTTCTTTTCCCTGCCCAAAGAGTGCATTTAAAAGGACTTTCACATCATTGCTATGGGGGTTTATTCTGATAATGGGGTAGAACACAGAGACAGCAAGCAGAAAACCTGGGAAGGAGACAGACAACTAAAGAGAAGACTTTCCTGAGTTATTAGTGGCAGATCTTTTGGAGAAGGGCCCTAGAAATGCAGTTGATAGGAACTTCCTGCTTAAAGTGTGAACATTGGCAAATGAGAAGAATAATGGTCTGCAGTTAATGCTATAAACCCTAATGCAAGAAAAAGGCAAAGTCCGTCCTAACCCAATCCAGTTGTAATGACAGGAGAGAGTAGTGAGAAATGACAGCACAATGCAATGCCCTAAGCATTTCCAACTAAAAGTTCTCACCCACTGTTTATTAAGTGAGAGCTAGAACTTTATGTCCAAGTCCCACTGCATATGATATAAAGGTGGTTGTATGTAGTTATGCTTGTGACAGTGCTATATGATTGAATAAGTGTTGGCTTAACCAAAAGTCTGACTTGGACTTCAGTCTTGGCTCCACCACTCATTAACAGTGTGTGTCCTGGTAGAATTCACTTAACTTCTCTTGGTTTCACTCTCTTGATCTCTAAAATAGGGATAGCCAAGAACTGTCTGACAGGTATGTTCAGAAGTGCTGCCACAGTGTATGAGAAATGCTTACTGCAGCGCCCGCCATAGTCAACATTCATTCCTCAATTCTCCCTAGTGTCTACTATCCCCCAGGCTTTGCACTTAATTAATGTCAGAATGTACAGTAAATTATCTTTAATTCTCACTCTGAAGTGTAGGTTTAGCCTTTCCAAGCTGGTTGTTCTGTTGCTTCCTTAGATTTTGCTATAGATACAGGACTAAGTATCTCCTACTTATCAATGGTAGTCAAGACTGACAATCCAGCATGATTGATTTGGACAGATTTGACCAGAATTCTTCCAGCTGGCCCCCAATACATCTAGAGGTGCTATCTCAACAAGGCTTCTTGCTGTTTAGAAGTATTTATGCATCATGGAACTTTAAAAACATCGTCTTTTCACAAAGACTTGCAAGGTCAGGTGATCTGATGCTAAACCATAGTTGGAAAATCAGTCTTATAATTTAGTTTTTTACTCAGGGCAACAATATAACCATTTGCTATTAATTTTATTTCCTTTTTTTCTTACAATAAAACTTATACCCAGAGTATAAAAGCTTAGACTGAGTTGAAGAAAAGTTAAATACTCTGAATACATGACAACCTTTCCTCCAAACCTGAGATTTTTAATATGATGTTAATAATGTGGATATGGACTCAGCATGAACAAAGCCTTACATTTAAAAAAAAAAAAAATGCTGCTGCTAAAATGTCAAAAATAGAATGAGAAAGCCTATATCCTCCCAATATTATACACCATTGCTGCAGAAATGGTTGGAGTAGAAAATGTGAATCAAACCTCTATTTTCAAGAACCTTATCTGGGTCAATTTTTTAAAGCATTAAGAGTTTTTACTGTTTTCCAAACTCTGAGTCCTCATTTTATATTGCAATTAAAAAGTCATATTTACTATGGATTGATAAGATTAACTTGTGCACTTGTGGTATTTCTTTATTGCATTTGTTTTTTAATATTTATATAAACCTCCTAGCTGTTGTAGAGAATAATTTTCTAGTAAACTTTGTGGCATTTCTCTAGAGGAAAAATACAGAGCGAGAAGAAAATGTGTTTAATGCTGTGGTGTGAATTACGCCTCATCAAGAGCTAGCTTGCCTCAAGTGGCTAGTTCGTACTTAAAATGTTTGAACAGTATGATCTTTAAGTAGGAACAAGTGCAGGGACAAAGAAGACAATAGGATAAGATGTAGAAAGAACATCCTGCTAATAAATCCTTAAAAACCTATTTTATAACCATGCAAAGTTTTTCTTTTTCTTTACACTCTTTTTTTTTAATATTTAATTTTATATATGATGCAGAAACAGACATTTGAGGATATTTACTGCATTTTTTATTAAGTCAGGAGTTTGCAATGAATAACTCTTCTTCTCTTCCTAGATCCACCTACTGTAAACTTGTTGGAACTGTTTCCTTCATTTTATTGTATACTTTCTTGTCCCAGCTTATTTAAAGGAGTTGCCTTTACCATTACTTGGGTTTTCTAGGCAAGGTAGGGAAGAAACTGTCCTAAACTCTTAGGGTTTCTGTTTCCATAAATAAAAAAAAAAAATTAGTTCTAGTTACTTTGCTTCTAGCTGGGAAAGGTAGAATACATTCTACAGAAAGTCTGAAGGACGACAACATTTTTTTAAGCGTATGGGGTGATTACTTTTCTCTTGCATGTGAATATTTATACCACTTCAATTAGAAAATTTATGAATGATTGAGGACTTGTCAGTGGGAGCTCTCCAAACAGAGCACAGAGTTTAGCAGGACACTCAGGAACCATCGCAAATTGACTCATAATGGGATAAATAACGCCCCTAAAAAGCTTTGGCGGAATGTCTACCATATGTAACTTTTTGAAAACCATGGCAATGTCTTCCTTAATTGTGTAAGTTGCAGGGAGATGGAAGGGAGCACTGTCTTCACAATAGAGATCTCATGTATTCAAATACCCTGCCTATTCGTTTCCTTACATTTCTGTTTGTTCTAAAAACAATTATAGTCTCAGAAAGAAAGCACAGACACTTAATTAGCATCATTCTACAGCTGTTCCTTAATAAATCAAGATGATAAATATGTGTTTAACACACATTCTGGGCTATTTCGAATCTAAATAAGTCTAGGCTTGTGCACCTGAAGCATTTCATGGGAACTGGAGAGCAAATTAATACCATGATGGAAGAGTAAAATGTACTTCACTATTTATTATTTATGTTTGGTTGTTTCCTATAAAAACACTTTTAAGTGCAATAGATAAGCTGGTTCATAGCCTCTGCAGCAGAAATATGTTCTGGTTTCAAATGCAGGTGGAAGTACAAGAGCCTGGGAGATAAATTGGTTAGCAAAAAAGTTAAATTTAGAAGATGTTTACAAGCATTGAGCCTTTACTATAAAGAAATGAACTTTCATATTTAAAATGTATAGGAGGAAACTACAGTCGAACCACCAGATGGTATGAAGGTCTGAGTTATAAGAATTCATAAGCACACATTTTACCTTTAAAGATATATCAATTCTACACCTTTCTTCACTTTCGCATGGCATTTTCTTATTAAGAGGGAAAAAAAAGCTCTGTTTCTACTGTGGGCACCTGCAAACCACTGCACTGTGGCTTGGAATATAAAAACAATGCACCATCCTTGGCTTCAAGGGAACATTGTAGACTCTTCTAGAAGAGAAAGATGAGGCAAACAGATAACAACAATACTGAATCTGTGGTATAACACAGACAGAGGTTGTAAGGGGGAGGATGGATTAGGACGGGTAGCCTGGAGGAGGGAACCCAGAGCAGAAGGCGTGTGGGATGGCGTGGCTGCGCCATCAGCTTCATGGGGCGAGCAGTGAGCCAATCAGATCGTGAGGAAGAAGGGGACAGGCAGTGTGAAGCACTGTGCTGAGGAGTTTGAACTTTATCTGGAATCTGGTGGGGAGCTCCTTGAAGGATTTTAAACCTGGTGTGACAGTTGGAAACCCAAAGCTAATTCCCAGAGCTTTTTTTGTTGTTGTTGTTAAACCTATACGCTGCCCACGGTGTTCCACTTCAGAGGCCCCCTCTCCCACCTCCCCAAGCAGTCCCCGGGTTTGGTGTTCTGAAAATGTGTTGTACTCATTGGTTACTTGTCCTTCCTTGTTGGTCTTTCATTTCTGTAAGTAAATAAATACACATATGCATGTATGTATGTATGTATGAACGATTTCAGAATTCAGAATATCTGAGTACAATAATCTAAAGAAGACCCTGGGAGGTGAAAATGGTTAAGACGTTCGGGTGTTAACTGAAAGGTTGGGGGTTTGGGTCCACCCCGAGGTGCCTCAGAAGAGGACCTCCAGGTCTACTTCCAAATAATCAACCATTAAGAGTAGCACAGTTCTACTCTGAGACACGTGGGGTCTCCCTGAGTTGGAGTGGACTTGATGGCAACTTTATTATTTTTTCTTAAGGTTCATGTAATACTCTGGCAGTGAGGAGAGAGAATTCTGTTTATAAAGAGGAATGTGTCAACCCAAACAAACTTCTCTTATGAAGGGTGAAAGGAAAAATTATCTAGATGAGTTGGGGAATAGGTGTTTGCTAGCTCGCCCTCTGTGTGCACCTCCTGTCGTGCTCCCACACTGCAGCCTCCGCAGGGCTAAGCAAGGACAGGAGAAAATCTTGCAGGGCAGAGATCAAAAGGCCTGCGAGACTCCAGCTTCCCCTGGCTTGGGCTGGGATCTGTGGTTAAGTTCCTTGTGCCTTTATTTTCCCATCTGGGAAATGGGGATTGCAAAATGCCCTGTTGTTAGGAGGCTTTGAAAATTTAACCACTGTTTCAGTGTAAAGTTGCTTTATTATATTAATAAAAATAGCTGTTGCTCTTATGACTACAGCTGAGTCCGTGCTGCAGGACTACCCTGTCTGCGAATTTGTTTCCTGAACAGAGGCACTACTTTCTCTTTGGTTCTAGGATGAGGGCATCTTCCTCTCGTTGTATGCTTCCTTAGTGTCCCCAGATTCCAGTATTCATTTCATAATCTTCTGACATTTTATAGTGAAAACTGTGAGAGACGGAACTTGACGGGACTGCCTTGTTTTTCCAGCTCCCCCAAGTTTCCACCTTTGACAGGGTGCAGTCTTACCACTTTTCTATCGCTCTCTATTAGTAGAAAATATTTGTGTTTTCCTTCTCTGACAGGTTTCTGCCTTACACAGGTTCCTGCTTTCGCAGGTTTTACCTTATATATTACTGTATTCATTTACTTTGTTCGCTTTTTCTTTACCCACCCCCCAATGAATGCATATTTCTTAACGTACATACAGGATGTCTAACAAAGAGTGAAATGTAAGTTGACCTAAAGTTTACCATTTGATATTTCAATTCTGGATACATCTACATATCTCACAGTTCTAAATATATCACAATTAAAGAATTTAGAGAATATGGACCATGAGCTCTAAAATTATGTTTTTGAGTGAGAACATTCAGAATGAAGTTTATCTTCAAAATTTCCTTTAGGATGTAAGCTCTACTTTCTTGACTTTCAAGGAACAAACATCGCCCTGGACTTAGTGTTACTTTTCAATAATACTCAGTTCTTTCTCTTTCTTAAAATGTTGTTGCTTTGACACCATTCCCGAAGAACTGGGTCATGCCTGTTCGTGCGACATATGTCTTTTCTTTCTGTTATATTCCTTCCTTATGTGGTTATTCATTACTTTTACTGCATAATTATAATTTACTTGTTTTTAATAGAGTTTGTTTGTTTGAAGTGTTTATTTTGAAGTTATTATTAACACTTTTACATTAAAACACTTAATGGGTGGACTAAGCAAAATTATAGATTGTACGTCTCTTTGGGGGAAGTAGGTAAATCTCCATTAGTCTTTCTTTTTTTTAAAAATTTTGGATTATTTTTCCTTCTCTTTCAAAGAGTCAATCTTGATTTTGGTCCTAAATAGCCTTAAATACCACACTAATTTAAGAAATAAAGAAACAATCAACTTAATATTTTCTGCTGTGAAAGTTAACTACCAATAAACATGGTATAACTTTTCAGTGTCTCCCGAGCTCCAAGATGCCACCACGTCACCATTTCCACTACATGTAATAAGCAGTGTACATACACCCAGGTAAGAGATTTGTATCACTACTGAATTCACGCGTGGCAGAGATGGTGCTAAGCTCGGAAGAGTGAAATTGAATGTTGATGCAGATAAAGCTTGAAAGGGAGAAAGCGAGCATTTAATTAGAGGATTTGCTTGCATCTGTTCTCTGACACTCAGTTTTAGGTTTATTTTACTATCTAACTCTGGTGCTCTACTCCACTGAAATAAATGGTAGAGTTACAAAGGTTTCCACACTTTCCTACACACTTCTGATTTGAGGGGAAGGACTCGGCTTGGGCATTCATATGTGCTGTTGAACAAACTGTTTGATTCCATTTGCTCTTCCCTAATTTGTGTCAATTTTCTATAGATATCCTTCACCCTTAGCATCTCTGTAAATTCCTTCTTTCCTATGCACTGCTTTGACCATAGCTGACATCATTTCAGTATGGAATGAAAGCAGGGCAGCTGTCGAGTTCTGTTTTGTATCTTTCTGATTTCTCATTGTGACCAAAATATGGCCCACCTGCTGGGTGCCAAACACCTGCAGGAAGGTCAAGTCTGGATGAACGCTATAAACAGTGAGCATACGCTTAGACTAAACAGAGACGGTGAGGCTTTCTTTAAAGAGAGGAAACTGCAAGTTAGCAGGGGAGAGGGCAGACTGGAAGGGAGACCCAAAGAGTTACATAGAGACTGAACAAATAACAAAAGTGTTGAAGAAGGAGAAGGAGGAGGAGGAGAAGGCAAAGGAGAATTGCACTTAAGTCTAACTTCCATAGTTTTAGGAGAATGATAAGCTCCATTCAAGAAAACACTAATTTCACATTTTCCATCCCTCAGAACCAGCCAGAACCCACCTCAGTGATTGTCTCCATTAATTCAGCCATATTCTGTCCTCTGAAAAACTTTATTGCCCACTCTTACCCTCTTTCAAATAGGGAAGGGTTGCCTAAAGATTGTTTTTCTTTAGATCACTACAGTTGCCTTTCAGTTTACACGCTCACCTAGAATACGTGCCAATGCCATGTTCCATATGCAATTTCTTCCCTTCCACATTCTTGGGTTGACTGCTTAACTTTTCTACCTTTGATTGGGTGCTTGAGATAAATTTATCATTCTTCCATGATAGGGAATTCCTAACAAAAGCAGGGCAGGCAGTGTGTGTGTGTGGCGGAGGACAGGTGTCAAACTGACTATACACGCTGCTCAATTTTGCTATCATTTCCCCTTTCCTAACTTCTTTTTTAATCCTAGCCAAAAGAGTGTTTGAAATAATCCCCATCATCTCTTTTTATGTCAGAAGTGCTTTTGGAGTCTCTGAAAAGAATAGCTTAACAGCAAGCAATGAAAACACAAATAAGAGTTTGACCTTCCTGGCATCAGTGGGACTACATGAAAATAGACCAAACTGCATTCAACATGGCAAACGTGGGACAGAATAAGGGATCTGGCCACACTGGGTATTTTAGCTTTCTCCCATGTGATAATTAGCAGTTTAAAATAATTCTCACCCAGGTGGACATTCAGCACACCTCCGTAAGTGTATGTCCATATACACAAGTGATTAGTAGAATCATAAACAGTGACGTAAACAACTAAAAAGCTAAATAAATAATTCATCTCTCTCCTTGCATCCTCCCTACAGTCAACCTTAAAATACTGCTTGTAAGGCATAATACCCACTTCAGTCATGTCAGCTGCTGATCATTAATTGCTTCAGAAAAAGACAATATTTTATCCATCCTCTTTGGAGTTCGAGTGTGAATGGTGAAGCAAAAGAGAGTGGAACTGAGTGAAACATGAAAAGCTTGATTTGTTAGGACCCCTGCTGCCTGAAAAGAGATCAAAGCTCAGAGGGAGGCTGTAAAACAGCCGAATGCACTGCTCTGAAACATGGCCTGTGGCAGCTGCTCTGGGCACTCACTCACAACCCAGGTGTGCCTCCAACTCCACTCTGCCAGCTGAATCATGGGAGCCGGCTACCTCTCCCCTTCCTTCATTATTCCAACTGCAGCCACGGAGGAGATGCAGGCTCCATCCATCACAATGCACAAATTCACAGTGCGCAGATTCAGCACAGGCCTAATTAAAGCTTTTCCTTTCATTTGTGGAGATAATTAGACTTTCATCTCACCAGGAAGCTTCAGAAAGATCTATTTCTTTCTTCAATAAAAGCTACATCAAACAAAAGAAGATTTTAATCGCCTTTTCTTTGGGGCATGAGTCAATAATGAAAGATGTCATGGGTAACAAAAAATTGCGTGCAGAAAAAAGAGAGAGGCAAAAAAAAAAAAAAGCCTAAGCAATGTTCTTTAATTAACATCATGTTTGCAAACACCATTAATTTCTCTCATTAAAATGATTTTTATCTGCAACTGATTGTTGATAAAACAATCGATTTGAGCATCTCATCTGTTTCACCGCTATGCAGGAACCCATCTGCTGTGCTGTAAAGCAGTAATCACGCAGGCTGTTAAGAAACATGTGAGAACAATAAAAAATGCATGTGCCTGTGTCAGGGATTTGTGAGGCTGACTGCAGGGCGAGGACCACCTTTCCACAGGACATGTATAAAAAATGACTTGGTGTGAGGCTAAAAGACAAAACGTCACAAAGATCACAAGTGCGTAAATAAAAACACATTAATATGCGCCAGCAGAAAAGGCTCCATCTGTGTTTAGGAATCATTTTGTAAACAGATTCAGAAAAGGAAGGCCAGGAATGTAGATGCATTGAATAGCGCACTCTTGGATGGTGTGATGTAATTTTAGACGACACATGTGCAACTTGGCGACCGTTTAAGACAGTCTTGGTTCTTCAAAAGGAACACTTGCATCCTGGCTACATTTTGAAAAGTGGTGATTTTAACTTTTTACGCCCCCGCCCCCGACTTAAGCCTCGTGAAAATAAATACTTCTGTGGGATGTCGATGAATCAGTGTGTGGAATCAGCGTTGGAGGCAGGGGAGTGAAAATCAAGAGTAGACTGAAAAAGTGTCAGCTGGACCAGTAGCCACAGGATCGGGAATGGATGCCAAAATATATCTGCACACCAAAATAAAGAATGTGTATCGATGGCCTCAAAGAACAAATTTAGCCTTCTGGAAGGGAACTTCAAGTTGATCTGGCCCAAGCTCCAGCCCCCTTTGCACCAGTGCTGTCAAATCTTTCTTGTTGCTATTTCAGGAATCGTACTAAGGGCGACCATGATGATGTAATGTGGGAACATACACCGCTTGCAAATAGTTCTAAGAACAAGCAACTTTGTCCTTATACTGAATTAGAGACTGCCTTTCTTTGAACTTCCAATCTTCGTTGGTAATTCTGTCTTGCACTGCTACACAGTCTTAAGATTAGAGGCTTTTACTCATGACAGTCCTTCAATATCTGTGTTGCCCCAACCTTCTGACGTCTCCATGATAAATACCTAATTCTTTCTGGCATTCTGCAGATGGTATTTCCCCCAGCTTTTTTAAGATCCTGATCTTCTCCTTTGAATATATCCCAGGGTATCAATTTCCCAGTTACGATACCAGCTAGTAACCAGTTGCGTCCAGTTGATTCCAACTCATGGCGTCCCCATGTATATTACAGTAGAACTGTGTCCAATACGGCTTTTCATGGCTGATTTTTCAGAAATAGATTGCCAGCCCTTTCTTCTGAGGTATCTTTGGGTGGACTCAAACCTCTAGTCTTTTGGTTAGCAGCCAAGCGTGTTAACCATTTTTACCACCCAGGACGCCAATTAATACAGCAGCCAGAAATGAACATCATATCTGAGACGTGGGCTGAGCTGTGCTTCACTATGTACATTATCAAGTAAGAAGGTTGAATATTTAAAATGGATTTTTGATAAATCAAAACTGCATTCTATCACTAGAAGTCCCATACTTTATAGCATGTCCAAAGTTCCAAATTCTCAGGAGAAATATTGATAAAGTCAGAAACTTAAAACTATTGCTGTTAGTTCATTATTGACATAATATATTTGGTTTTAAGATCTTGTAGTTTAAGATCTCATGCTATGGAAAGCCTATGCTGATGATAAAATAATTCTGTTTACAAGGCTGGAAATACTTGTTTGGCCGATTAAATAAGTTTTTGACAACTGATAAAAGTATGTGGGTATAGTATCACATAAATCGAGACAGAGATCTGAGGCTCTTTGTTGGTTAGTTTCAGGATGTAAGAGTGCAATTTTGGGTGAAAGTTTCATAAAACCCAACGTTTTTAAGCAAAATATAGAAATATACTAAAATCAAATTGAAAAAGTTGGTAGCATTTTCCAATTGCACTTTTGGTACTTTGCAAAATCCTTTGTCTTGGATCATTAAACTTTGATAGCTCAAGCCTCTGGTTCCCTTATTTTTCTGAGTAAAAGAAAAGTAGACACCTTTCTCGCACAGACTACCCTACTAGAAGTCATTGAAAGTTCACTAGAAATAATCAGAAGGTAATCATTCTTACTGTTACTCATTCAACAACAACAACAAAGCTGTGGAATATCACCAAAAATTTTTCTTATTTTTTTCAAGGTTTAACATGGAAAAATAACAGATAACTTTTCGCAAAAAAAAAAAAAAAAAAAAGGCTATCAATAGCTGTTCAAACAAAAATTAAACTCAATCCTTGTGCATCTGTAGGGGCATCAAATGGTATTTAATCGAATGGTATTATTGACTGTTAGATGCCAAAGTTACAACTAAAAAATCTTTTCAATTATCCGCTCAGGATGCCCTGGCACACCTGCTGCCTGCTAAAGTGACCAACATTTTAACAATTTCTTCCTGTCGGAAGAGCAAACAGTGCCGTTTGCAATGAGAGTGCTGTCCATTAGCCCCCCAGAGACTGGGCTCCTCGCAGCACACCTGATAGCGAGCAGAGCAAACTGGTGTCTCGAGGTCATTTCAGAAATCAGATTATGTGCATGACAGCACACGGCACGGCTGCTACGCCATCTGCCTGGCCCACACCTGGGACGTTTAACCCCAAAAGCTTTTGGCTGAGTTGAATCAGTGTTGTCGTCAGCCAGTGTTCCAGGCTCTGTCAGACAAAGATCAATTGCATGTCATCACTCAGGCTGACAGGGCAAAGTAAACAAATTTAAGATGTTATTACAGATAAACATGATTTAGCAAAATACACAAATGCTTGATACTTTGGTATACTTGTGGGATTATCTTGACTTCTTATCTATAGGAGAAAGCTGTTTAAAATACACATGGCACTACCAGCTGTGCCCAACTTAACAGTGGGGTGAGGTCTTAACACGTGAGAGGGTTGTTTAGAATTTAAAAAATATTTCCCATGTCCACACCTCACAAAAAGAGGTTTGGCTACCTGCCTGTCCCCCCAAAGCTTATTTGATCCATTGGATTGTAGTTGAGCTATAATACTATTCGAGTTATCCTGAGTTCCAGGTCTTGGGAATGGCAGAGGAGGAATCAGATGAGGAAGAGGAAGAAGTGGAGGAGAGGAAAAGAGAAAGTGGGGGAGAAGCTGAAGAAGTTGGAGGAGGAGTTGTCTTCCTCATTTCCTAGGAAAGCAATTCAAGTCAGCAAAGTTCCTCGTTTTCTTCTGCACTGGTCCGTTCCTCTGCTAGTAGGAGCCTGCTCTAGGGAGTTAGATTAGAAGGGAGAGAACCACAGGAGGGTGCCAAGCATGAGCTATGCTTATGTGGGGCGTTCTGCAGTCAGGAGCGGAAGTGGGCTGTTTCTGGGTCTTCTGGAAGCTGGGTGTTTCTAAGTGAGGGATGCTTTTCTTCAGAATGGCTGCTCTGGTCTCTGCCCGTGACAGTGAAGGCCACAAGGACAAACCAGGAAAATGCCCTGTTAACAACGTCCAACCCCCTGCTCAAGTGCATTTCAAGTGCAAACCAGGTAACTTAAATGGTGATTAAGGCACTGCGCTAAAGTGGGTCCTGTTTTGTTACTAAAACTTTAGATTAAACACAGCAGGAAAGTGGCACTGCTGCTGGCATTTAGTGAAGAGTAGGGGTAAACAGGGGACTCCAGTGCTTGGAGGCACTTGCAGCCAAGGGAGGGGTGGTTTCTAAGGAGCCTGACAGCCTCCTTCCAAGCAGGGACTGTGCAGCGATGCAGCTGCACCCTCGGAAAGGAAGGGGCGGGAAGGAGTGAAATGCTAAAACCTCAGCTGAGAGAGCCCAGGTGGGTGAAAAGCTTCTGTCCCCGCAAGTTTGGAGGTCACTGACTTTGAGTGGAGAAAGTTTCTGGATTTCAGTTGGAAGCAGGTAAAACCACAAAGGAGGTGCAATGTCAGAGAGTTTCCATCCTCTGCTTGAGGGCTGTCCACTATTGCTTTGGGTCAGAACAGTTTAAGAAGTGTCCTGATATCTGTCTCATACACAGTCTGCTTTAAAGTTGATATCTGATCCTTTTCATCTGTTCAGGTCACTCTTCCTGAGGGTAATTTTAGTATTCTGCTTTTGTGATCTACACATAAAAATGGGGCAAAGCAGGAAGAAATTTTGTATCTGTAAAAAATCTACTACCCATCTGTCCGTTTGTCATACTGTGATGGCTTGTGTGTTGCTATGATGCTGGAAGCTATGCCACTGGTATTTCAACTACCACAAGTGTCACCCATGGTGGACATGTTTCAGTGGAGCTTCCAGACTAAGACAGAGTAGGCAGAAAGGCCTGGTAATCTACTTCTGAAAATTAGCTGATGAGAGCCTTATGGATCACATACAACAGAACATTGTTCAACTGGCTTGCTTTGGATACATCATGAGGAGGAATCAATCACTAGAGGAGGTTATGTTTGGTGAAGTAGAGGGTCAGCAAGGGCGAGGGAGACCCTCGGTGAGATGGATTTGGCACAGTAACTGCAATGATGGACTTGAACATGGCAGTGATTGTGAAGATGAAGCAAGACAGGCGAGCGTTTCATTCTGTTGTATATAAGGTCACCCTGAGTCGAAATCAACTCAACAACAGCTATCTATGGATCTAAAAATATATGTAAATTTTGCTATATTTACATAGTTTATATTTGTGTTAGATTTGGAATTTCCAAACTGTCCTCACATTTTAGAGAAGAAACCAACTCCAGCAGGGGAGCTGTAAGTGATCCTAGTCAGAGAGTACCCCAAACCAGACAGAGCCCAGGGTCTCAGGACCCCAAGCATGATGTCCTTTCTGCTACTAATTATCGTCAATGCCATCAAGGCACCTTTTCATGTTGTTTTGTGATAAGCAGTGGCCCCATTTCTGTGTTCCCTCACCATGCCTCCTTGTCTGGGACAGCAAGCCTGTGAGTCCATTCCCCTGGCTCTGGCCATCTGAGGGGCTTCTGAATGCGCTGAGCTTTCCCGTATGTGAATCCGAGCCCATGATCAGGCTGGACTTGAGGCTCACTCAGCTGTAGGGACTGACTCAGCTGCAGCCCGGCCTACCTTCGCTACAGTGGGCCAGGTACAATGCAAGAAGCCTGGACTCCAGTCTTAAAGGACACCAATCTCTGCCACCAAAGAGCTGGGAACCAGCTGTGCTGACCCTGGCCAATCCCAGTGCATACTTCACGACAAGAGGCTCATCCTCTTGACCCACAAGCAGAGGATGTCTTTATTTTCCCACAAGCCCTGGCCTAATGTTCCCATGGTGAGCTTTTGGGAACCTGAATGCCTAGCCCCTAACACTTTTGCTTTTTCTCATTTTACTCCAGAGCCTCCTATTAGGAAAGGAACTTGCTTGATTGTGTCCTGCATAGCTTTCTGTCAGCCTCCTGTCCTCCAGGGGTGTAATGACTAAATAATGCTTTGCTTCAAACTTACTGAGTTCCCCAGAACAATAACGCTGTCACCTTGGATTCTGAGAATCAACGATGTCCTGAAATCTTTGCTGATACGTCTCACCCGCTTGGCTGCCAGTAGGTATAGCTGTGGGCCTGAAACAGGTACAGGCCTGTTACTCGGGTTGCTGCTCAGTATTACTGACTAACGCTGCAGCAGGACCAGCTCCTCCTGGTTCCTTGCCTTTCCTTACTAATGCTCCTGCCTGCCGTGTAGCTGAACCTGCACAGTCACAACATGGCTCCTCGGATGCCATAGCTCCGACAGGCAACGGTGGAGGCACCATCACAGGCTCAACTTATGCTGATATTGGGCTGACGGGGTTGTCTGGTCAATTCATTAAATCACTCCATTTTCCCTGTGAACTCACAATGTTTTAGGGAGATGTTTATTGACATGTGTGGTCCTCTGCAGAGGCAAGATAATTGCTTCCTACACTGTCGTTGAGAGAAGCTTCTAGAGCGTGAAGCAGGTACAGGAAAATCTACTTTCAAGAGTTTGGGACATCTCCTAGATCTTCACCGCCTCTGTGCCCCAAGCCTTTCCTGACGGAAGTCTGAAACAGCTGCCTTCTCTTACCACCTGCCACCACCAGCAAGGCCCCCATGTGGTGCCAAATCTTCAAGTCCCAACTTACAGCCAAGTCCCTAAGTCATTTTTGCTGTGGTAATTTCTTTTCTCTGATTGGCTCAAAGAGGGCAGCTGGTGACTTTATGAAGTGGGCCTGAAGCCAGGCGTGGGCAGGTGGGCAGTAGGTCATTATCTGTGAGGCCCAGGTACAAAGTGCCAGCAAAGGAAAAGGGGGGTA
Organism: Trichechus manatus latirostris; assembly: GCF_000243295.1. Taxonomy (NCBI): domain Eukaryota; kingdom Metazoa; phylum Chordata; class Mammalia; order Sirenia; family Trichechidae; genus Trichechus; species Trichechus manatus. Next base: position 1,546,817 of record NW_004444166.1, on the reverse strand, counting down.
CCACAAGGTGGGGCAGGGATTCTCTCTGACCAAATTTTCTGGCCAGCCATGAAAGTTTAGGTTTTTCTCTGAGAATAAATCTATCCCCAATGACTAAAGAAGGGCCAGGCCTTGCCAGCATTGTATGAGCTTAATACAACAACCCAGCAGTCACTTGGAAGATAACTCAGAGCGATCCAGTTCTAACCTTTTCTGAAAGCATAACAAATACAGTCTGAGTAGAGTAGCTGTCTAGTACTATCCATAAAAGCAAATACAAATGGGGACAAAGAAAGGATGTAGACATGTGAATATGGTATCTGTGAGTGCAAACTCGATTATACTAAATAAACTGGACAGGAGGACTGGTTATGTTTCCTTTCTACCTATATTTCCCAGTAATATACAAGAAACATTTGAGTTACAAAACGGAAGCAGCTGAAATTTATAGGGTGTAAGCATCTCAAGTGTATACACATCTGACTGATGATGGAGAAGGACCAACCTGTCTGCATTTCCAGTTTTTTCAACCACAGGCACACACCGCACACGGATTCGAAAGTACATTTGTTTTTAAGAGTTATTCGCCTCAGAGACTATGCAGACATTTTCCCTTGAAGAAATAGATTTTGTTTCTTCAAAAGCTTCAGAGAACAATTGTCTTGGAATTATTATTTTCTTGAAAGAAAAATAATTTAAAATCGTTAATACCAAACATATGAAGTGCTTACAAAGACTTAAATAGTATTAGGGGTCTAATTTTCTATGCCCCATCACTTCCAGCAGTTCTCTCTTTCCCTCCCTCCTGAAAGTCTCCTACCTGAACAGTTACCTCCCCTATATCCATCCTAAGAATAAACTGTGAGGCCCATAAAGCATGCATCCAAGACTCTCCTCTTTTCTGTGATGTTCTTGAAGACACAGCAGCTCCACTCACTTCTGATTGTGAGACTTTGGTCCTTCATTTCAGTAAGCCTCATTGTCATTGTCTAAACTATTCCTTGTAGGACTGTTGTGAGTATTGATAAAGTAAATAAATCCTCTGGCACTTGTTGGTAGCTAGTGCTAAGTCACTGCTGAAGTTTCAAGGCTTCCCTTCTAGTTCTTCTCCACCCTTCATCCTGGTAATAAGATGCCTGTAGTTACTAATCATTGTCCACCTGGGCCCCTTCATGTCCACCAACCACATACTCTCACCAAACGACGTTTTCCTTGTTACTGTTGAGAATAATTACATGAAATTTTCAATAAATTGTTAAGACTCTCTGTTGTATCCCTTCCCTTTAGATGCTAGGCTTTATGGATAACTTTATTGAGTTTAAATAGGTTATGTATATATACCATAACAAAGGACTCCAATATACTATATTGATTATTATATTTCTAAATTTAAATTCACGTGAAAGTAGTGAGAGAAGTTCCAAGGAATTCCCAGAAATACTATCTATTTGCTTATGACTGTCAATTTCATAGGAACCATCCATTTCTAACCATGGGGAATGCTTAGCCCTCACCAATACATCTACACAGAATGATAGAATCTTTGAGTTGTCAGTGGTTGTCTAGTTTAGCATTTTTCAAATTGTGGGTCATAATCGATTATTGGAAAATGAAATCAATTTAGTGAGATGCAATATCATTAAAAAACGAAATGGGTTAAACCAGACTAGAATGGAAAATATGAGTGAATTGCATGTAACAAGAGTATTATTTTGTGAAAATTTAATTTCAGTTAAGTATATTTATATGTATAAATACTCAGACTGTAAAGTGTCTTTCCTACCATTGGTCACAGTCAAAAAGAAATTGAAATTCATTCATCTAGTCCACCCCTCTAGGTAATGCCTTACTTCATTGCATAATATCCTTCTACTTCACCCCTCCAGAAAGGGTAGTATTTATCCATCTGCTTGAATACTACTGTGGTGTTGAATTCACCTGCTCATGCAATATCAAACCTATTTTCAGCTCTAAATTGTTACAGTTCCTTCTTACAGTGAGCCAAAAATCTATGTCCTATTAGGTGTGGTTCTCCTCTACCGCAGTCTAAACTGCTTTCCTCTTTCATACGTTAGGTCTTTAAGATTTGGAAGTAGCTATAGTTTTTCCATTAAATTTTATCATCTTTACTTTCTTCAGCAACATTTTATATGACATCTTTTATACTCCTCTTAAGCAGATCACATCTCTTGTCTGGAAGCATTAAGTGTGTAAAAGCCTTCTTGAGGCATTTCAGAGCTGAGTAGAGTCCTTTGTGTTTGATCTGCCAAACAACGGTACAGAGGGATTATCACCTCCTTGCTTTTGATACCATACTTCTATTAATATGATCTAGAAGAACATTAGTATTGTTTTAGCCTTATTAAACAGCTGACTATTACTGACTTTATAGTCAACAAAAATATAATTTTCACAGACATTTATTCCAATCCTCATTGAATCTTCCTGAAATTTAATTTTTTTTTTTCAGGAAGAGGTGATATAGGTTTAAGACTACATTTATTCTTATTAAATTGTATATCCATTGTTAAAGCTTGTGCAGATCTTTTTTAATCTAGATGTTGCCATTCTTCAAATCAATTATTCATCACAGTTTCATATCACCTACAAACTTGAGAAGCATGCCATTTATGTCTTTATTTAAGTCAATGACTAAAATTTTGAACAGGAGGAAGTGTACCCATTTTTGAATTGTTGTATTGTGAAACAGCACTTGTGAGTTGATTGGAATTCAAAGTATTTTGTATTAGAAAAGCCATTATAAATGATGTTGGGTTTCCAGATCAGTCAGTTTTTCTCTATAGGAGTACCTATCATTGAAATAGAAGTAATCTTTTTTATGCTTTCTTAGATTTCTTCTTGGTTAGCAACAAAAAATATAAAAGAGGAATGAATAGCAAGCAAAAAGTGTAGAGGAAGGTAGCAGATTTAATAAGTTTGATCATTAAAATAAGCAAGCAAATAACTCTGCTATTGAAGTATAAAGGATGCTAGGTGCTGATGCTTCAAGACAAAAGAAAAAGATAGTACTCTAGTTTCCTGACTTCTTTTTCATAGGAACCTAAGACCTTTGCTTCATTTTTCTTTTCCTTCATATTTGAAGGACCAAGCCTCATGATTACTTTGTATAGAGATTAAGATAATATTTATCCATTAATTATTGACTGTAGGTTTAAAAACTTAGGTTTTCTTTCATTTCAACTCTATTAATGAGAGCCCTGGTGGCTCAGTGATTAAGAGCTATGGCTGCTAACCAACAGGTTGGCAGTTCAAATCTACCAGTCACTCCTTGGAAACCCTATGGGGCAGTTCTACTCTGTCCTGTAGAGTCACTATGAGCCGGGATCGACTCGACAGCAATGGGTTTAGCTACCATCAGATACTTAAGGACTAACATAGGGAAGGGGGAAATTTTTTAGTCTTTGGTGCTCCAAGGATCAGAATAACACTTAAGTCCATCCCACAGTCTTCCCATCTTTACCTCCAACCAGTTGTCACTGGAACGAACATTGAAAAGCTGCGTTAAGAATGGGAAGAAAGAGAGATACTGTGCACCTTCAATATGCTAGTAGCCAGAGTTTCAAAGCTCATAAAGAAGTGTGTGATAGGTATTTTCATCACGATTTTGCTGATAAGGAAGTTACTATTTGAAGACATCATTATTCCAAAGTCAAGTAACTGAGCCAGAATGAGTGTACACATTTATGTGTGTGCATTTGTGTGAGTATGCTAATTAGAATTATGATTAAATGTGTATATGTGTACACATGTATATCTATAATATGCTGTCTTTTCTTAAGTAAAATATATATATAAACTCCTAGGAAAAGTCCTGAGCAATTTAAATTCTTCATTCTAAACAGTGGCCATGAAAAACATATGCCTAAAGACTCTAACATTTCAGTGAACATGTGGGAGGCATGCTATAAATGCCATTTATAATTGGAATCTAAAATATTGAATCACTCCTCAGTGAAACTTATAAATAATAGCAATTTCTCTGTATATGGGGGGTTAGGAATTTTTACTGCCCACAAGATTGCTAGATCAACCTTTGATTATCAAGATACAATTAATATACAAGGGTAATATGTGAGTGTCGTTTATCCTCAGGGCTCATAAGTATAAAAACAGTAACACACTGTGAAAGTAATGGTAACACTTAGAGTTCCCATTATTATTAATTCATTTGACATTCACTGTAATCACATTGGTCTTAATGAATTCATTTGGCATGTGCATACCACATGTACTTTCAAACACTCCATTGTAAATCAGTGCTAACGAATGTGTTGAATTCAGATAAACTATGGATTTTTTTTTATGGAACGTTTAAAATCATACATTGAAAAGTTACAGATTGGTATTTCATTTTGCTAGCAAGAAAAATAGTCTAAATAAATAGTAATAAAAATTTTTAGTTCATCATAAAAATATATTTTACTAAATCTTTAATTACACATGGGCTCTAGCTACCTGATAGCTGAAGAAATATACAAAACAGACATACATGTGTAGAACGTTCGGAAAAAAAAATGTTAAAATAGTATAGGGATAAATAGTGATGACTTTTAATCCTAAGTGGGCAAACACTGTAAACACAGAAGGGAAGAATAAGTATTGAATAGCTTTCAACTATCACATAGTCAAAGATTTAATTTAGCTTATAAAATAAATAGTTACATCTGTCAACAACAGGCTCTTTTTCTGTTCCCCAAGTTTAGGTTCTTTTACTGTTATTTTTTTTTCCTTTGGACCTGTTCAGATTTCTTTTATGCTCAGTGTTCATTTTTGTGATAGCTCTAAGTGCTTACAAAATATATTCAATATCTGCTAGTTAATAACTGTGACTTAATATCCGTGGTTTGTCAGTTTTCTGGTCATTTGCTCTGCAGCTTGCTGATATTTTGCTGGTAGCCACTCTGAATTCATTTGGGGGATACTTCATCTCCAAAAGTAAACAGGGTGAGCAATGTTTTGTGGGTTTTGCTTGTTTTGGTACTTGTATTTTTCTGCCCTTCCACAGTAACTGGTACATTGCTGGACTTTTTGTAGCTTTTTGCTAGTTTTACAATTCTTGTATATTTTCCATTACGTTTTATTAAATACGAAAAATCATCTTAAGCACCCCCAGTTTTCCTATGAGAAGTTTTCTCCTTACTGCTGACCTTACACCCTTTAACAGATTCAGCTACTTCCTCATTTCACCTGCACCCACAACATACACACAAAGTCTGTTTTGTCCCTCCAAACTCCTTAACTCTATAAAATTTATTTTATTTTTATTCTACATCAACTTTACACATGAAACCTCATCATCATACAACATTGTATATACACTCATGTATCTCTCCAATACATACTAAATGTTTGCTGTGGAGCTTACTAAAGGGGATCTAAGAGTTTGGTGGGCAAGGAACCCTGGTGGTGCAGTGGTTAAGCATTCAGCTGCTAACACAAACGTTGGTGGTTCTAATTTATCAGCCGCTCTGTGGGAGAAAGACATGACAGTCTGCTCCCATAAAGATTATAGCCTATGAGGCAATTCTGTTCAGCCCTTATAGGGTCTTTATGAGTCGGAATCAACTTGATGGCAATGGTAATGAGTTTAAGTCTGGTAGGCAAATAAGTAATTACTCTATATAGTGATCCTTTGCCATGATGGAGAGAAGAGAAACAAAGCATGCTTAGGGACTTCACTGGGGCACAGACGAGGGGAGTGTGAGAGAGATTTCCTAGAGGGCTTTCACTTTCGCACAAATCAGATTGGATATCTTTTCTTAGAGACACCAAAGCCTCCAGGACATTGTAGGTATTGTTCCTGATGCCTGGACAGCTGTTTCTCAATTCCTTGACTAATCCTTATTACTTCTTCAGTTTGCAGCCTAGACATACTCCTGGAAGTTTACAATTTTCCCCACTAAATCTGTCTTTAAAGAACTCAGTTCTTCTACCTTAGAAAATTCTGTAAAAGACCTGTTTGTCTTTATAATTCACTTATTTGTAAGCTCAGGGAAGAAAAGAACTATGTTTATGTAGATTATGCTTGGGTTCCCAATACATAGGTCAGTGTCTGAAACATACACACACTCAATAATTATTTTTGAGTGGATGAATTAAAGTAAGGATGATTATTTGAGTTGAATATACAAGGAAAAAATTAATGAGCTGATTAGAACAAAAGGTGTGTGAGGCTGGGGAAAGAGGAAGGAGATGGGAATTAGGGAATAATTTGGGGAAGATGGCTCTGTATTGGCAAAGCAAGAGTTTCTGATGTTTCTATGATATCTTGAAGATTAAGAAAAATCAGTGAAGAATTTTAATTGCAGAAATTACACAAGCACATTTGTATTTTATAAAGATGATGCTAAGCATAGGTATGGCAGGCAGATTAGTAGGAAATGAGTGTCTACCTGGTGATGATGTAGAAGTCTATTTTATTGGTTCAGGTGAGAAATCATGAAGCCCTTTATGGAGAGGCAAAAGAGATGGGAAAGTTGAGGCAGGTAGAGGGAGTACTTCAGAGCGAGGCTCCTGAGTGGCTGATTAGATGTTGAGAATAAGGAAGAGGTAGGAAACCATATTTATGGATAAAATCACTGAATAGGATGTGATGGCAAAGACAATAAGAGAAGTAGCAGGTTTTGACAGGATCAGATTTTCAGCTGTTGAAATTTTAGTTCTTGCATACGGTGGTAAGATGGGAGAGAATAAATCAGTCTTTAGTAGCTACGATTCTGGAACTAGACTGCTAGGCTCAAATCTTGATTTCACCACTTATTAGGTGTATCACCTCAGAGTTGGAGAAAGAGGAAGGAGATGGGAATTAGGGAATGATTTGGAAAGATGACACTGTAGTGGCAAGTGGGAGCCTCTGATGAAGTTTCTACTATTAATTGGATACCTACTAAAATTTTGTTTATAGCAAGTTGCTTAGCTGCTGTTTCTCAGAAAAATAATAAAATCCACCTCACAGAACTACAGTGAGGATTAAAGGAGTTAAAGTGTGTAAAGTCCCTTGAATAGTGCCTGTAACGTAGTAAACACTATATACGTTTTTGATATGATTATTATTTTATATGGAAGTATTAAGCTCAGTAAAAAGACACGGAATGGATATATAAATTTTGGAGCATTTGTATATAGGTGAATGTCAAAGCCTTAGAGGCAGAATAGAGCAAAATATATGAAATATAACCTATCTCTACAACTTTTAACCCCTTCTGTCCAGGGACTTCAGAGTCCCTTGATGTTAACCAATATATCCAGTTATCAGCTGGCTTATGCTCGAACCATATACCATCACCTGACAAGAAACCAATAATGCCATCTTTTTTTTTGTTACCTTAATTTTCTGGCATGCTTACATTTGAAGACCTCATCTAGGATGTTTTGATGTGTGATTTCTGATTTAGATATAAGAATTCTTATACATTTTACCCAAAATATTCCTGGTGTTTGTTCTTCATTATGCATTACCTTCACTGCTCTGAGTTTGGGTATCCAAAAGTTTCTTCCTCAAACTAGTTAGAATTCATACTTACATTTGCTTCTGTTTAAAACTTCTGGGAAAACTAGGAGTTCCTCAAACAGATGTATATAGACTATTTCTTTCTGTTTACTGTAGCCAATATATTTAATCTCTCCTTTCTCTCTCTCTTCTCTCCGCCTCCTCTCTCTCTCTCACACACGCATACACATAAAACATACACACACAGTTAAAAAGATGTTATCTCCCTATCCCATCAGAGAAAGTAACATTAAATAGATATACATGGGGATATCTAATTTCAAGAGAACTAAAGATGAGAACCATGAAACCCAGAAAGATTAAGTGTCTTACAAATGATCACACCAGAATTTGTTTGAATATTGTGTTTTACAGCACAGTTTAGGTGGAAAACAGAATCTGTAGTATGAAGATAGGATCTGTGCCATATTGTGTAAACAAAATTGAAAACATTCATCATGGAAACCATGATTTTCATCACAGCCAAAGATACTTACTAATATTTTGTTTATAGCACCTTTGTGCTAGTGGGGAAAAAAAAAAAAAAACCTTGCCAGAACTAAATCCTTATGCTTTCTTTCTAATTTCACTTGTACACTTACGGACTGTATCAATAACAAAATTAATACATTGCACTTATGTGTTTTATACTATCAATACCATTTACACTTATTATTTTATTTTATTCTCAGAGTATCTCTTAGTTAAAGGGGATGAACTAAATTTCTACAAACTATTTTTTTGACACTTCTTAAAACACATGGTATTTTTGGAAAAAGAGAAGCATTATTTAGCTTTTTCTTAAAGTTATATACAAGTTTAACTGTATAACACCTTAAAATGTCCTCGGTTTAAAAGGTCTTTTTCAAGAATTGTGGCATAGCCCTTCTCACATACATATACAGACATATGTAAGGGTCCGGCTTCGAACACTAATAGAATGTTATCAAAGAGAAAATGATGATTTAAACGCTCCAGAAGTAATGGCAGCACTCTGTTTGCATGATGAAAAATGGAAAATAATAAAATGACAACCAAGTTTCTCTAACATCATCAAGGAGAAAGGGCAACTATCACTTAGCTTTCTTAAGCCAAATATACTTTTACTTCCAAAAAGCTGCTCACTAGAATAGGAAAATGAGGAAAGGAACATCATCATATGATTTCCAACTTTTAAACATTCATGTAATATGTTAAAGGAGTGGTATTCACTTCTTCTTGGTTAGACCAAACTGTCAGAATATGTTAAGTGACTTGATTTACATAACTAGATAAATTAATAATGTAGAAAACTACAAATTAATGTCCACTTTTCTGGTTTAAAAGCAAATTCATACATATAATTATATACTCTAATAGCACTTATCACTGCAGACTTTCAAAAATGAATTTCAAGCAAGTCATTACTTAGCACTATTCAACATCCTTCAAAAGTGATTAATTGGCAGGACTCTCTCTATATCTACATATATTTTAAAGTCCTAAAATTCATATCTCAAGTAATGGGAAATGCTACCTATTTCTTAACTGTCTAGACAAAAATTTTAAATATATATATACTCAATATAGTTCAGAAATGTGAGGAATAAGCCATCTTTCATTACCTGTCTATAGTATTTTCTTTCTGGGGTTTGGGAGAAGAGAAGCAGAGAGAAGATATGAGGAAATATATGAATATATAACAAAATTTCATTTTGTTTTGAATAACTAACATACATAATTACTTTGTTCTAAAGTGTCTCTATATTTGAACCTTGTAATGTGGAGATGAATTATCTCTTCCTTTTTATCATAATGAATTCAGCTTTTATTTGTATTTTATAAACAAATAAGCCTAAAACCAATACCCAAGCAACATTTTAAGCTTGAATTTTAATATAATCTTTCCTGTTCAACAGGACATTTACCAGTTCCATTCCTTCTTGAAAAAGCAAATATGTGTCAGACTCACCATAAAATTTAAAAACCAAATTTCTTTTTTTTTAGATTTACCATAAATGGCATTCCTAAACCATAAGGTCTCAGAGGGCTTTATAAGGAACACACTTATGAATAGAATAAAAAATAATATTGCAAGATATTCCAAAATAATTTTATTTTAAATGTTAAACAGCAATTTTTTTATATACAGAATGTAAAATTACAATTTTGGGGTGGCGGTGGGGGGCAGAAATGCCAAGAAAATTTCAAGTCATCATGGAGTGTGATACTTGAAAATTCTGAAGACTGATGGAATATTGTTTGCTCCTTAGCACAAGACTCTAGAGACCCATCAAAGGGTAAAAGTTCCAAACAACATACATCACATTATGGATCCTCATTTTTTAAAAACAACACGGCTGGGGATAATGATAATGGTTATTACTAACAATAACAACCACTGTTACGATAATTCTTATCAACATGCAGGACGCTTCTACTGAAACAATGCTGTACTCATGATGACAATCAGCTTAAAATGAGTAGAGGTTTCTGTAGAGCTATTGAAAATATCCTAAAAATGACAATAATTTATTCTGTCATCTTGCCCCACATTAGGGCAATTAACACAGTGCATTTCTGAATGCAATGCTATGCCTCATTGTATTAGCCAACTTTATTGGAGTAGGAAAAACTGATGTCGTTTAAACTTGTAGAAATATTTGCAGTATTAAAGTTGTCCCAGATACATTATTGACTGGATGGATGCCTCAGCGCATCCCTGTGGGCTGTCACAAACTTGCAAAACAGGCAAAGTGGAACCTGTGGATGGCAAAATACCATCTGCTGATATTGAGTCATCCCCAGGTGTACATTAAAAATATTCCCTCAGTAAACTGCAAACAACAAAAAATAGCTTATCAGAATATAAAACATAATCTTAACTCCATGCAAGTATATAACAATATAGATCTGTTAAATCAAGATGAAGAATTTTATGTAACTTATTCTCTGATCAAATCGTTTAGAAAGATTATAAATGTAATTACTAAAACAGAAATGTATTTTGATGAATAATTTACAAATGGACAATAATTACTGAATTTTGTACTATGTTTAGTTGAAAATAAAATTTGCCATTAACTTTGCTATTATGTTTAAAGCCAGGATTTTTAAAAAAGCAAAGTAAAATATTTGGAGAATCTGAACAAATTGTATTTTTCTAAGTCTGGAACTTCTAATTAAATATATATGTGTGTTCCAATTAAACATATATAGGTTACTAGGTTGTTTTTTCTACTATGTTACTCTATTCTTGCAGTTAAATTCTTTATATATCTTCTTAGAATTAAACAATGACTCTTCCAGGTGATTCAAACAGAGCCCAGATCAAATGTTAAAGTTCTGAAATAGTAATACGAATGCAAATAACTTACTAAAAATAAAGAACCCACAGATTATGATTTGCATTGTTTAGTCTCAGCCTTATCTGAATTTAACCATTGCACCACACACACACACACAAGCTCACATACAATGGACTTCAAGAAGCTCAGTCTACTTTCTCTGGCTCTTTTTGAACTTTTTTCAGGCTCTCATTCTGGAGCTCTCTGAGAGCCATTACTAAGGAGAGCTTTGTCTAATGAGAGGAAAGCCAGAGCGGTGCAGTTATGATTCTTCTTCTAGAGACAGTGACATCCTAAAGCTCCATGTTGTTCATGGAGCGAGAGGCGGCCACAGGAGAGAAACAGCAATGCCGTTGCCGTCAGGTGAGTGGATGAGTTTCTCGGCACCAAGCCAGTTTCCAGCAAGGGTCCTCTCCAGCCACATGCCACCGGGCCCGGCAGCGTTCTCCAGAGAATCTTACTGCCAGGCTTTAAGAAGCTTGATCTCACTATCAGCAGCCACAGAAAGAAGACTTTGCTGCTGGGTGATCTTCGGTTAGTAAGGGAAGCTAGAGAGGCAGCTCAGCCGGGTTTCTCATGAGGCAAATATCATTACCTTGGAGAATTTGGCAATTAGTTTGTTATGACAAATCTGCCCTTCAGTTTGATTTGGTGCTCAAACACTATCTGCTGTGTGCACTCACCCTGAGGAGCAACAACACTAAGTCTTGCAAGGTGTTTCAATGTTACGACATACAAAGCCATATGTAAATAAACACCACTAAATCTTGCAAGGTGTTTCAGTGTTACGACATAAAAGCCACGTGTAAATAAACACCACCGCAGTCAAGTCAGCGCTTTTGGCCATCCTATTGGTAAATGTGCATCAAATCCGGTTTAATCTATTATATCATTTGAGCTGGCAAAAAAAAAAAAACAAAAAACAAAAAACCCCAGTTATTCTTAAATGGGAGCTTGGGTGGCCACACATCGATATAGCTTACAGAAAGTTTTGAAAATCAGTCCAAAGCATAGTTAAATGGAGAAACATTTCCTAGTTTTTTGTTGTTGTTCCACAATTTAAAATGAAATTTCTGGGTATTGCTGTTTTCTTGTTCAAATAATGAATACTTCAGAGGGATAGAGGTGATGTTCACCCTGGGGGTTGTCTCAAGTTTGCTACTTAATAATCTTCAAAACCGAACAGAGATGAGAATTTAGGGGGATGGGTTTCAGAGATAGGGAAGACTTGGAGACTAACGAGGGAAACATAAAGGCTTGCTGACAAACCCTGACTGCCCCAATTATACTGCTGGGTTTCCACCTATAGAGTACAGTATATGGTTTGTATATAAAATCTCATTCAGTGCTCAAAATCGCCATGTAAGGTAAATATTGTCTTCACCACTTAGAGGAAACAGACTAGAGGCGTTAGATAGAGGCTCACTTGCAAAGCCAAAACCAAACTGGCTGTCCATCTCCAAATTCTAGGCTTGTTCCACCAGAACACACAGCTCTCACTCCAGTCACTCTATCTGAGACAGTCTTCTATGATCCTGAAGTGATCTAGCCCAGTATGAAATTTATTTCAGCATTTGACTGGAACTGGACATTTTTCATTATTTCTGTAGTCAACACTACCTCTCAAGTTTCAAGAGCTGGACTATCAACGTGGGAAGATCCCCATGTCCTTGTTGTCCCCCAGGCACAAGTTCTGCCAATGGGAGGTGTTTATTAAAACCCAGACACCACATCTCCTTCCCCCAGCGTCCTCTAGGGACACACAGGTATCTGTATATAATGAAGTCAGGACTAATTGGAGTAGATGAACGTTGGGAGTGATCTCCCAGATTTGACCTTCTGGACCCTGTGTCTTCAACGGATGGGTTCTGGATTTCTAAGAGGTCAGATATCTGCAGATGTTTCGGGGGTGCTCACAACAATACCAGTGTTGTTGTTAGTTGTCATTGAGTCTATTCTGACTCATGGCGATCCCCTGTGTGTCAGAATAGAACTGTGCTCCATACAGTTTTCAAGGCTGTGAGCTTTTAGAAGCAGAATGCCAGGCCTGTCTTCCGAGGCACCTCTGGGTGGGTCTGAACTGCCAACGTTACAGTTAATAGTCTAGCACTTAGCCATTTGCGACACCCAAGACTCCTGTACTAATGTTAAGAATTGAAAAGCAAACAGTCAGAGAAAAACAACCACCGAACTACCCAAACCAAGCGTGTCTCTTGGGCTAGGAGCTAGAACCCCTTCCTCTTCTGGTTGAAAGTGTTTTACATTCTTTAATTGACTATAAGATTTTTTTTAGAGCAAAGACCATAGCTTACATATTTTTATATTCCTCATAATGTTTTTATATGGTTAGTGCATAATCCATGAATTATAGCAATTTACAAATATGATTTTAAATAATTGTAAACTTCGTATTTTCTTTGTTTAGCTAAATTTCATCTATAATGAGGCACATTTAAAGTTTTTGCCTGTAAACAAATATATCTCTAGAGTATATATTTTGGATAAATCATATTTAATTTTCTATTAGAGGATTATATTTTTAATCTATAAGAATTCATTAACACATACCAGGTGCCAATATAATTATGCATTATCTTGGAATTCTAATACTTTGAAAATGCATGGATATTGTCTTTAGGTTTATTTTTCTGCATGCAATCTAACACACTGATGTTCTTTTTAACCTAGAACAAATTTTTATGTTATAGCTATACACCTCTGAAAATAGAGGTTGGTAATGAACACTGTAACACAACATTAACTGTGGTGTTGTAAATAGCAATGCTATAAACTTTCTTTATAGAGATCCATCTAATGTAAGTACATAAGAAAGGGCTCAAAAGCTTACGAAGACTTAACTTATCCTATTTGATTTTTTCCGTGATTCATTTAGCTGAAGACAAGACAAGTGCAAGCTAATGACCCCCTTTTTTATATATCTAATTTTCAGTTATGCTTCAGTATTATCATATACACTTCCAAATGAGCCATATTCTTCACAGCTAATTGGTGGGGCCAGTGAAGTGGATCAACATGCTATGGTACTTTGTCTTATTCCCAGTTTGAGTCCTTACTGGGTATTTAAGCTGACAATGTGAATGCGGCAAGCCTCCAGATTTCAGCTGTGCTGTCAGCGAAGGCACTCTGAGAGACGGGCACGCCATTCATCAGGGCAAGCATTAAAGGGAGAAGAGTGTGGTTTTCCACCTTCTGTACCTGGTGTGTATCACTTTCATGCTGAGGTGTGTTGTGGGAGCGAGGTCTGAATCTGGTGTATTGTCAAGAAAGGAAAGATATTTTTGCAAAGTGCTTTCACGAAATAAAGTTTTAGATAAACTCAAACACCTATTACAGTTTTTTTTCTTTAAGTTTTTGAATGTCATCCTAATTTCTATATTCATATAAGGAGTTTTAATTATAAATTAAAATTTAATTTTAAAATAAAATTCTTCACTCATGTCTTTATTTAAAATTTAAACTTTTTAAACTGAGAAAACATTTAACATTTTTAATTTTAGCAAGAATCAATTCATTTGAAACTGGTGTTTCATTCATTTTGAGACATAAACTAGATTTTATTTTATAGTACTTATTTAGCAGTTATAGCTTACATGTTTTAAAACGAATTCAATGTAATCAATGTTCAAATGCTTGATTTACCCACTCTGATAATAGGCATCAAAGTAGCATTAAAGAATTAACTGTTCATTATTAATCTATACCATTTTCATAGATTAATGATGTTATCCATGTTATCTACCCAGAATGTTTTTTAGTTACATTATTATTTGAAAATATACACAAAAATATTTAAAGTTTCCACTTTAGAAAATATTTTGTTTTGTTTTTGTCACCAACTAATCTGTGTTTTTCACAAGAAATCGAAAATCAAAGAGCTACTGGTTGAAAAAAATTCTCCTTCACTGTAGCTTTAGTACAGCTAATATAAATTAGACAAGTAATGAATAATGTGCCGGCAGGAATTGTCTTTCCTTTAGCATTAATCTCTCAGTTTTATATAGAAACATTACTATTTCTGGCATCGAGAACACAAATGTGTACTAAGAGAAATGAGTTAGAGACCTGACAGATTACAGACAGGTTAAAATCCAATTTAAAGGTGTCTTCCTTTCAATGCCTTATTGTAATTCTTAAAATAAATTAGTAAGAAATGCTGACTAAAATTAAATAGTTCCTTGTGATTTAGGTTTAATTCAACTGAGATAGATCATCACTGACTGTCTATATAAAGTCACTAAGGTCAATTTAAACTTATGTTTTAAACTTTAATTTGGAAAATAAATGAATATGATTGCTAAAAATGAAAGTTTGGGCTGCTGATTAATATTATCTAAAGAAAAATACCTTTTGTGTTATTTTGGTTAATCTTTTATTTTTCTTTCTGTATCAAGTGCTTTTCTGCTCTAAATAAATATGTATATTGTTTCAGTTTTCCATTTACCAAATAATCCTTGAAGAAATCTCATTGACTTTTAATTTTCATAACTCTTTATATCAATATTTAACAGAGGTAGGTAATCATTTCCAGGATAGCTAGTCCAGCCTTACACAAAATTAGGCAGAGTAGGAAATTACTTTCATTACTGCCTCTTTCACTTATCCTTTTCAAAGAGGAAGAAATTAATTCATCTGTTAGGCTACATGCAGGAAAAAAAATTAGTTCTGATCTTTATATAGTTGTATAATTTAAATTAGTACCTGATTCTCCAAAGTCCACAATTTAGGACAGAACAGAATCTACTGCAGCAACTAATTAAACACTTACTGTAAGGTTAAGTTTTTCATTAAATCAATAGGCCCCTAGTGTCAGTTACAAAGCCCTAATTACTATGCAGTAAATTTAGATTGAATTTGAATTAAGGACTGATTTCAATCTAACTGCAGCATGTAAATATTGTAAATTACTAGAATTACAGTTCAATAAAATTGAGTGGATTTCACTTTAGATAAACCAAATGCAAATGAGAAGTAAGAAGACCTGATGAAACCTCCTCCAAACGTCTTGCCAAGAAGCATTACACGTCATATACAGGATTTTGTTTTGGCATTGAGCATGTCACAGCTCGATAGTTCTACCTCCCTTTACTTTACCATGTTTTAATATTTGATTATCTATAGTAAAAATGAATACATTTAATCTCCCCAGCGATCAAGCAAAATGACGGTTAATGTGGCTGCTTACTTTGTTGCTCCAGTTTGATGACTGTATTGCTGTGCTAAAGCACAGTATGAAATCAGGTAGGTTATCAGGTTATGACTAGTTGGGATAAAATACACACACAGGTGCACACACAAACGCCAGAGCTGAGAAATACAAAACAAGCAGAGTTCTAAGTACAAGCGTGATCCTTTTAAAGATTAAAAAAAAAAAAAAAAAAAAAGTACAGATACCAACCCTCTAATTGAAGAAATATAAAATTGAAAATAGTCATAAATTTGGGAATCTTTCATTTTGTTTTAAATAAAGTCTTACATGCAAAGGAAATCAACTAAAAACTAAAGGAAGCAGGGCTGTTGAAAGGGTCAGGTTTGCTGATAAAGAACTGATTGTAACATAACATTTACGGCACGGCCTTTTGAAAGAGAAGTTTGAAGGGTTTTTTATAACGAGATGGGTAACACGGCCAAGGCTTGCGTTGATACCACTTGTGTTGCCTTTATTAATTGGCATTTTGACTTGGGCTGAAGAAGAGCCAAATCAAATGTAGAATATCAAATTATTTACATAGGAAAAAACATGTTTATGAACATTTAAGAAAAAATTGTAACTAGAAAAGCAATTAGCTTACAGTCAATTTATATATAAAAAATGTACCTGTGGTGTTAATAAAGGAAGAATATTCCACATCCTTTGTTTTTTAATTCTACTTACATTTTGTAGAACTTTCTCTCAGGATTGTTTCTAAGACCTGTATGTGAGTTTAAAGGAGCTCCACTCTACTAAAGTTAAGAACTTAGCACACAAAATGACTATGATTTTTTTCCTCTCTTCCTCTCTGATGAGGTTCACTCAATTAGCATCATAATGTAAACGTACTATTTATGACAACAAATGGTAAAATTATACCTCTCACCACAGAGAAGTGTCACAGCAGTCTTAGGCTGTTAAAAAAAAAAAAAAAATCTTTCCCAAAGCAGTAATATTAACTAGCAAGATGGATACATGTTCTAGACAACTCAGTCTGAAACTACCAGGGAAGCATTTGTTCAGTTTCAACCTGACAGCTAGTATTCAGTCCTTCCAGTGTAAACACAAACATTCTCTTTAGATTTGTGTCAAAAAATAAGTTCATAGTGATCCACTTACAGTTGTAGTTTTATATTTTTATTTCTTTTTCCTCTTTTACATGAGAATGAGCAATAACATGCCCAAAGAGTAGTGGCAATTATTTTTGGTACCTGGGTTAATCCTCTATTTTGTGGTATGAAAGGTAGATCTTAACATGGTCATACTTTAACATCGTATGTCTTAGGAAGACTCATTGCCTGCGAATCACCTGTGCCTTTCTTTCTTTTACGTTTATGTCTGCTTAAGATTTTTGTTAATAGATAGGTATATAACTAAAGAATTGTAAATTGTACAGGCATATGTAAGAGTCTGGTAAAATACAGAGACACAAAACAAGCAATGAATCTTTTAGAAACTACTTGGTAAAAGTAAAAGGGACAAAAAGCAAAAGTGACACTATTTTTTATGCTAGTAAGCCAGCCTTTCTTTGAGGATGAAAAGGTAGAAGAATTTCTCTGCAGTCATCAATACAACATCTATTAAGCCTTTATTTTCAGTGAATACATAAAAAAAGAAAACAGACTCAATGCCTCACATCAGGAATTCACAACCTGAAACAATCAGACATTTCTTCACAGCAAATCTATGTCCTATACTTGTGTACTTGGAACTTTCAATCATCACTACTCACTTCCAGTACAGGTTAAATGATGAGGATGAACAAAATGGGCACGTGGGCTACAGTGAAGGAAAATTAAAATAAGGCTTACCTGAATAGCAAATAATTTACTGGATATAAAAGTTAAAGCCAATAGCATTTTAAGTTGGTGAACTAAGTAATAGTAGAAAGGATATATTTGTAAAACTGATTTCCAGCCTAGATATAGAAATGAGGAGCTGTCATTTGCTTTTTAAAAAAACATTCATTCAACTTTTCCCTCTAATGAGAAGGCAGTCAACTGGACTTTCTTATGGACTAATTATCAATCAATACTTCCTAGTTGCTTTGATGTTAATTTCTTTTGGAGTGGGCTTGACGCTTTTTCATTGTTAATTAACATCTAAAAAAACTGTTGTCATTGAGTTGATTCTGACTCATAGCAACCCTGTAGGACAGAGTAGAACTGCCCCATTGGGTTTCCAAGGAGTGGCTGGTGGATTAGAACTGCAGACCTTTTGGTTAGCAGCCAAGCTCTTAACAACTGTGTCACTAGGGCCCCAAATCATAATAGAGAAACAAATTTAAAATTGCAGGTACTGTGACCCAGCAACACTGCTCCTAGAGATCTATTTTCTAGTCAAATCTGTATGGCGATAAATGTTAAACAAATTATAAGGATAATGATAGCAAAAAATAAAAAAACAAACCAGTCACCTTCCAGTGAATTCCAACTCTTGATGACCCCATGGGTGTCAGAGTAGAACTGAGCTCCACAGCTTTTTTGATGGCTGATTTTTTGGAAATACATTGCCAAGAGTTTCTTCCAAGAATAATGATAGCTAAGCTTTGTTAAGCATTTACTATGTGTTAGACACACGTAGAATAATTCTCTCTCTTTTTTGCACATGAATCCTGGGGCTTAGGAAGAAGTAATGCGCCCAAGGCCTCACAGAGGGTAGGTGGTGCAGCTGGGCTCCGGCCAGACTCCCAGAAGAGCGTAGTTCCTCAGAGAAGGATTCTAGGAACCAGACTCCCTGAATTTGCCACTTTCCAGTAACGTGGCTTTATCCAAGTTAATTAACCTGTTGTGCCTTAGTTTTATCGCTGTAAAAAATGAGATAATAATAAATACTTCATAGGATTATTGAGCATATCAAATGAGTTAAAGCAAGTGGGTATTAATTTTCTAAGTAAGGCTATTCCTTCCCTCAGTATGTAGAGTATATTTACTGAAACTTTTCTGTAAGAGGGAGCTTTGGTGGTGCAGTGGTTAAGTAATAGGGCTGCTAACCAAAAGGTCAGTAGTTCAAATCCACTAACTGCTCCCTGGAAACCCTATGGGTTCTACTCTGTCCTCTAAGGGAAATAGAAACAACTGAAATATCTTTATGTATGGAATCAATGTAAAGGGAAATTACGAAACCTTAAAAAGATCTATACGTATTGTTACATTTAGCCATATATTCATGGAATACACAGCCAGCAAGGATAAGCATCAAACTGTTCATAGGTATCACCTTGGAGGAAAGGGAGATGGTAGTTGTGGGAAGTGTTACTTTTTATTTGGTTCAGTTCTGTATTGCATGAATGTGTTATAGATAGATTGTTGTACTTCTGTTATTTAAGTAAAAACAATAAAAGTTAAAAAAATAAAGCATAGAAAAAGAAAAATAACAATAGGTTTTTTTTTTAGGTTATTATTTTTTCTCATAAAACTCTTGATTCACAAAATTCTTAAAGCCTTATTCTAAAATGGGCATACTTTCATTTAACTGTTTAATTTTGAATTTTCATGGAGCGTGAAAAAAAATTCAGTTTTATTCTGGTGGTTTTATGGCAAATAACAATTATATAAAAAATCTTCAACGTTGAATATTCATATTCAGTTTTTAATCATAATAATTATTATTTTTTTTACCTTTTATCCTTGGGATAGATAACTCTATGGACATCCATTGACCTTGTGAGATTATATATATGTATATATATAAATATATATGTAATTTTTTAAATTTTTGAAGTAATTTTTAAACTATACCAAAAAGTTTGGGAACTTCTTCTTCATACATATATTCTAATTTAGGCAGAAAGAAATAAAAATCTGCCATCTAAATTGTACATCTAACTTATCAATAGCAGCTGTCTGTTCTAGAATAATGCCACCAATTCATTTTGAAATAAAACGTCTTCTTTATGTATATTATAATGATGTGGCCTGCATGAAAATGTTCTGTACACTCATGTATTAACACTGAATTTTATGTTTGATGTTAATGATAACAGGTTTAATAAAAGGTGAATCTCTCAGTTTAATGGTTAATTTTAACCTTGCTCGATTTAAATCCAGTTTGCTAAAAAAAACCACATTTTTCCTTTATTTACAAATTAAGTTACAAATTGAAGCTTCATGCTACTGTTCTCAGACTTTTTTTGACCTTCTGTATGAACAACTATTTCCAGGTGGTAATCTGAGTGAATAAAACATATTATGTGTGTTTAGTTATCATGGATGTTAAAAAAGAAGAGAAAAAAAGACATTTAAAATAAATGTGGTAAACTCTTTAGCAATTCAATTAATAGGTTTCTGTGTAGGATAATTAAGGACATAAAAAAATCAAGGACATTAAGTACATAAAATCATAGCAAGTCCTACAGAAATATTGAAAGCAGCCAGAAATTAATTTT
The DNA here is from genome assembly GCF_000243295.1 of Trichechus manatus latirostris. NCBI lineage: Eukaryota > Metazoa > Chordata > Mammalia > Sirenia > Trichechidae > Trichechus > Trichechus manatus. The sequence continues at coordinate 1,526,406 of NW_004444166.1, read as the reverse complement.
ACTCGTATGATCACAAAGTAGTGTAAATGAAACAAATATATGTTATTGGCCAGTGTGATTGCTAGGCAATAGTTAAAAACTACATGGCATAGAACTTGAAATTTTACACAGCACTTTCAAATTCTTCTCTCCCATTGAGTTTCACACACCCTGTGAGGTGCATTAGAGTGATTTTATTATTCTCACATTATGGTTGAAGGAATTGAATTTACACATGGAAATGTAAATTTATTTTTAAATTTAAAATCTGTTCTTGAAAAGAAAAAATATCTATCAACGATAGCTCAAAAGATACTTACCTTTTTAGGATCAATAAATTAGGACAAAGCATGATTTTATGTTAAAATGAGTCTTATTAAAAATTTTCACAAAGCACCACAGTTCCTCTCTGTTTTTTAACTGAGATCAGATTCATAAGAATGGAATAAAATAAAGAACCAATCTTTTTTAAGAGCATGAAAGGTAGGTGCACTGGAAGGACAGACAGGTCTAGTACTACAACTACTTTATTAAAAGAAAGATTTTGCAATTCTTTCTGGCAAAGAGCACAGGGATTCTCTCCCAAACCCTGCTCCTGGTTTTCACAGCCATGATACGTATAGGTAATTTGTTATTTGCTTTATGGCGTGTAGTCAATGGAAGCATCGGGGTTCTACAGGAGAATGCTTAGTTGCAAGTTGAAACCTTTTGTGACATGTCTACCAAGGAGGGTATTATCTACTGTTCCAATTAACATTTTCTAAGATGTTCATAATGGTTACCTAACATGATATTTGAAAATGTCACTGTTTAAAATAACCAGAGGAAATTAAAAGTTAATATTAGAAATAGCTATAAAAATAATTTTGAATTTGGCTTCAACAAATTGCATTAATTGGATGGCAGACAACACAGAGTATTCATTTATTTAGAGATGTTCTTTGCTATCCGGTCAAATTCTGAATCTTTGCAATTTGCCATTTTACTCTACTACATGCAATATCTAGAAAAGAAAAACACTTGCGTAAGAATGTGCGAGGCATTACTTATTTATATGTAAAACCTTTATTCTATTTTGTTATTTTAGATTAAATCCTGTTTCAATTCTGTTCTCTCAGGGAAGCATTAACAGTTTGAGCTCAGCATGAAAACCATCAAACACTTGAGCTGAAATTTAGATTGGGCAATTTTGTCTGGTGAAGTAGAAAAGGACATGTGGAATGGCAAGGAACAGAATGGCTTATGGAAAGGCAGATGTTTTAATAACGTGTCGTCTACTGGGAGCTTCGAATATCTAAATTTAAATCTCTTGATATATTTAAAGAAAGCATGAAGAGAAGGAATGCTCTTTTACCGAGAGAATTAATGAATGTATCTGTCTTCCATGAAAGCGAAGAATTGAAAAGGTCCATTGTATTTTCAAACACAAAGGTTAAAATCAAAAGCAATTATAATCTGAAAGTTGCAAATCTGAATGGGCAGCATGGAACTTCAGGATTTCCATTGTAATTTTTGCTGTTGGCCAAGAAGGCGTATTTCAACAGTAGGTGTATTAATCTAGTAGCTAGATGCCTTAGGCAGCAAGGAAAGGCAATAAAACTACAGAAGAAATTCTGAGTCCACGTAAATATGGCATTTTAATGAAAGACCATACTAACATATGTCTCTCAATTATTGTTTTTATAGCTTTTCAAAAGAAAATAGTAAGGTTATTATAATACTGTATGATAATGGTGCATTAAAATAAACTCCAAGCTTGTAGCACATTTGCACTTTATGGACCGATTTTCATAGTAAAACTATAATTGTTGCTTTTTGAAGAGAATGGCTACACATAAAGTACAGGGAGTCTCCCAGTATGCTCATTTATAAGCTCTGTCCCATTAAGGATAATTGAAATATTTGCCACTAGCATTTAATTGATATGATTATAATTTTTATGGAATGCTTGGAGGCAACTTTTAATATAATCCACTTCATTTCTCACGTACACAAGCAAGCTGCAAATATTTTTCCACCATTAATGATTTAAATAAGCTATCCTGTCTTTCTGCAAAGGGCAGGGGAATCTGTAGGCCATTGAAAAATCTCTTAACCCACACTCAAACATATAAAACCCAAACTGTGGACTCCTGTTTCTCTCCTTGTAAGTACTCACATGATTCATAATGTATAAATACCTATGAATAATTGGAAACATCATCAGCCATGATGAATCACACCCAGATGCTCACGCTCCAATGCTTTCCAATTAGTTGGATCTGATTTGTTGTTGTTGCTGATAGCAATTTGGTGACTGAAAATTTCAAGTCCTGATAAAAATACTTTAACATATATAAGACAAATCTTTTGAAAAGGAACGTTCCATCCGAGAGCAACAGTGAGATCATATTTTGGGTGACCCTGAATAATCAACAACAGAAAGCAATCATATATGTAAATATACTATGTATTGTTTACACACACACATAAACATATTTATATATAATCCAGAATTTCTAGCCAAAAAAATCAAGAAAATATTTAATTTAATTCATATTATTCCTGAACCACAAAATAAGCAGACTTTAGAAACATGATCTTAGAAGTGCATTTATTAGTAAGTCAATGAAAAAAGGGAACTACACATATTTTTAATAGAAATATAAATACTGCAACTAGAAGGGATCTCAAAAGATCACTTATTCAAGTCCTCAATTTTCAAGCCATTTTCTCATTTCAAATTCTTTTTGAAGTAGCCGGGTCACAGACAGGTATCGGAACTTGCACAGGGCTGCAGAACTAGCCAGTGTTGGAGTGAACAACAATGTGCCAGCCCAGAGTAGGAACTCAATATATGTTCTTTGAACAAGTGGTTAATGGATGGATGGATGGATGGATGAATGAATAAACAAATCAGCCAGGGTTTCCTGCTTTCTCTTGGGGAAATCACTCAATCTTTGTTGGCCACAATTTCCCCGCTGATAAAATGAGACAAATGACACGGTGGACTCTAGCTTTTGGATCAAAATAACAATGCAGCTAAGGAGAGTGTGTGTGTTCCTGGAAGGTGCTATACACACACGCGCTGCTAAGATGACTGCACTTTTTTTGTGGAGATGGCTGCCAAAGTCACAGGGCAAGTGTCCTTATGCACAGACTTCCAGAGCAGAAAGCGTTTGGTACTAGTTTTTTTTTTTTTTTTCCTGTTGTTAACTTCTTGAATAGAAGAGGTAATTTTGAAGCCTCAGAAACCTTTACTGTGGCCATCACCAACTCATTCAAAACATATTTATGGGCACATTCGTTAAGAAAGTGTAACAAATAGTTCTACAAAATGGGCTGTACATTCTTTTAAGCTTAGCACATAATTCTGTTACCTCTCCTGAATGGGACGTATAATTTAAGATTACTGCATGCCATGCAGGGAAAAGTAATGTTGTTTTCACCCCCCTTGCCCTGCAAAACGCTAAATACAACTTCCAAAGGCTGCAACTACTACTGCTCTTCCAGATGTTACTTCCAGGGTCAAAGCCACTCAATGAATATATGTATCACACGCTAAAAATGTACCAGTCATAATTTGACAGTATTGCTTATCCATACTCACTGGAGGAAGAAGCATATAGCAAATTTCCAATAATCATATATTAAATGCCACGTGGGTAAACAGGTTCAAGAGCATGTTGTTGCTGCATTCTGAACCAGCCTGAATAACATCTACCCCACTTATCTAGCATTTCAATTTAATATTCATTGTGCTAGGGTTGCCTATTTTATCAATGTCAAAAAACTATGTCTTAACTTTCATTCCAGGGCTTCAAAAGAGCTTTGAATTTGCATCTTACTCTAGGGAAGATGTAGCTTAAAAACATTTTTGCCCAGCTTGCTCCATTAATTTCTGAGGAAAATGCACCCACTGCTGTGAATATGACAGTTCTCAACCTTGGTGTTTTCACAGGATGTCCCTCCCCAGGGAACAGTCAGCACCATCCCGACTCCCTTGCCGGAACCGCACTGCCTGCTGGCTAATCAGCTCCTGCTCTGCAAGGGGAGACCTCGGTCGGATGAACTGAATGCCCCTGCTAGGGCCCAGGAAGGAGAACATCAAGCTTGGGGGGCAGAAACATGTTTCAAGGGATCACCTACACTGGCTTAATTATTAGCAACACATAATACTTTTTACCTACTAGAAAGCTTTAACTTAAGATAATCTTCAACATATCTATCAAATATTTTCCCCCAATTACTTCCATTGAGTCAAGAGCAAAATTGGTTTTGTAATGATTATCTGACGCAGGTAGAGCTGATTTTGTATAACTTTCAGCTGAAGCCCACTGACAAGGGCACAGCAAGGATTATTTTTCAGCCCAGCTAAATCAGCAGATAATAGCATCTATGATGCAGAGTGATTCTGACCTAAAACCCCTCTGATTTTTAATGTGTCTCACATCTCAAAGATGCCACAGAGGCAGAGATAGTCTAGTCATCTCCACTGTCTGCAGAGAACAAAAGGACAGGTTTAGGGATTCTTGATTTTCAGGCTTTCAATTAACAGCAATTGCTCAATAAAAACCCCAGAACTCTGTTCCTTCTTAAGACCGTGTTCATGTGGAAGAGCACCAGCTAACATGTATAGAAGCAGTGAATTCATTTGCATCACTTTGTTACATCAGGCCCTAACAGCCTACATGGACCCAAATAAATATGGGCATCAAACAAAACTTCCGAATGCACTGTACCAAAGGGAAGGATGTTGTTGTTCTTGTTGTAGGCCCTCAAGTCGATTCCGACCCATAGCGACCCTATAGGACAGAGAACTGCCCCACCGGGTTTACAAGAAGCTGCTGGTGAATTCGAACTGCCGACCCTTGGGTTAGCAGCTGAGCGTTTACCCAGTGTGCCACCAGGGCTGTAACTCACTCTTATTAGAGGTTTTTCAGAGATGAGCAGGTGCCTGTTTCATCGCAAAGCTCCCAGAGAATAGATTAGGCTTTGATATACAGACAAATTACATTTTAAAAAATCATTATATTCTTATACAAAATCGATCCGAGGGAGGTGTGAGTGAGGGTGTGTTTAAATTTGTCTTTTGAGGACTACATTGTTACTCATTTAAACATGTTTATTGCACACTCATTTATTTAAAATAGTGATTTTCAAATCTTTGGAGTCCAGAGTACCTACGATGGGCAAGGGCCACAAGTGGAGGAATACAGGAATCGGGATCCCAGGTCCCCTGTCTCCAATTCAACCAGAGCAACTCAGAATTTATGTGTTTTGCATATTGGGCTTTCATGTAAGCAAGAAAGGGTGGAAATCACTAGATAGAAGATCAAATCCTTCATTATCATAGCTGGAGTCTGGCATGCAGTAGCCGCTCAGTATACGTTCATTGAATGGACTAATACCATTTTTTGTGTATGTAAGTGACTCTATTTCTTAGAATTATTTTCCAGTCTTTCATAGTGTATGTATTTGCATACTTTATTTTAAAAATGGAATCTATCACAGTGTTCTGTGGTAATTAATGTAAGTAAACATATATATACATTTTAATTTCTTAGTGCTGCTATAACAGAAATACCACAAGTGAGTGGTTTTAATGAACAGAAATTTATTTTTTCACAGTTTAGGAGGCTAACCCCCCAAAACCAGCACTGTGGAGTTGATTCTGACTCATAGCAACCCATAAAAACAGAGTAAAATTGCCCTATAGGGTTTCCACGGCTGTAATCTTTATGGAAGCAGACTGCCACATCTTTCTCCCACAGAGTGGCTGGTGGGTTCGAACCACCCATCTTTGGGTTACCAGATGTGTGCTTAACCACTGTGTCACTAGGGCTCCTTCAGCAAACCATACAACTACTAACGGGCTGTATGGGCTGAAATTACGCGCTTTAGATAAAGTTTGTAAGCCTAGACTTAATTTTTTCTTTCTTTTTTTTGAGATAGTATTTTTATTAACCATTTTAACAAATATATTATTTAAAGTACTCTTGAAAATAACAATGTGGAAGTTAATAAGGCAATATGCTATGCAGCTCAAGTGTGGGCCTGTTGAAAAATCAATATACAATACCTCTGCTTTAGTTCTCAGTAGTCAGTGCTAATGGGACCTTTCTAAAGATATGTCTATTTTCTTTAAAAAAAATTATGCAATTCAATGAAAAAAAAATCAATTATTTCAAAAGATATGATAAAAAATGGAGAAAGTATGTTTCCTATTTCATGTCAAGGAGGCCAAGACTACTGGGTAATTGATCACACTAATCACCTTACAACCTATCATGTTCCACTTAGTAATCATGCTTTGTATGTACACTGGTGCTAGAATTTGGTTTTCTAAGCAAATTATTATAAGGCATCAAAAAAGAACAAAAAATGGTAGTGGTGAATATTTCAGCAAATCATTATTCTGGGTTGATTATTTATGATATATTTCTAAAATATATTTCTAAACTTCTCAAGGAAGTTTACATCAAGACTCTTTGACAGAGAAAATACTTGATTCTTAACCTTAGAATAGAAATCCTGAGGCAGAAATGCTTTAGTAGACTCTCATCTCCACGGGCTCATACGAGATTCCACAGCTTTAGAAGTGAAGGGGTTTAATGAATGCCTGACTTTGGAAGTTTGTTACTGACTCACAGAGCAACCTTATAAGGTCCATTTCTATGTTCAGGCATCCCTCCCACAGTGAATGAAAATAGTCCTTTACAACTGAAACAATTTAGCAACAAGCACACTGTGTGAAACAAATATACAAATTATATATATTGTGTGTGTATAGAAGCTGGAAAAATTAAAAAGAGAGTTTTATAGAAAAGCCTAAGTCCCAGTTAATTGGCCTAATATCCTGTTTAGTGCTTCTACTCTACCTCCTAGTTCATTGTGTAGTGCTTGGGATCTTAAAAGCTTGCAAGTGGCATTCAAGTTACAATAACTGGTCTCTATTCACCTGGAGCAATAGAGAAGAAGGAGAGTCAGGAATAGGAAGAGGAAATGTAATGTTTGGCTAATTACCGCCGTGAACAACTTCCCCCTTTGCCATGAGACCAAAAGAACTAGATGGTGTCTGACTACCACTACTGAGCATTTTGATCAAAGATTCTACAGAATAATCCTTATCAAAAGGGGGAAATGTAGAACAGAATTTCAAATTCTGATAGAATCTAGATTTTCTGGAGCCATGTAGGCTAGATGAGCCCCTGAAATAATTTTTAAACCTTAAACTAAAAATACCCCCTGAAGTCTTCTTAAAACTAAACAATAGTTTAGTTTAACTATTAAAAAATGTCTGCCTTGAGCATACTTCTGTTTTCTTTTAATATCTGTATTTATGAGATCCAACTGACAACAGCAACTCTAAAGATTAAATAGGAAACTTTGGGGGCATTGAGTGTATGTTAATAGGGGAGGAACAACTCAGAAAATGAGGGTGAGAATGGTTGCACAACTCAAAAAATGTAATCAGTGTCATGGAATTGTACATGTAGAAATTGTTGAATTGGTGTATGCTCTGCTGTGTATATTCTCAACAACAACAACAACAAAAATAATTATTAAAAAAGAAAAGCCAAAGTGTAACTTTTTTTGAAATTCATGTAGAGACTACAAAGGCCCAGTAGCTGAAAATGACCACACATATTTTAAAATGTTTCCACTATGTATACATTAATTTATTGCATAGTTCAAAATTCCCCACGTGATCTTAAAATATTTTACTATTTAAAACATTGGTGAACTGATTAGTTCCTTTTGAACAATTTCTTAGAGTTTTTGTAGTTTAAACTACCTTTCATTTTTCTCAGTTAGTAAATCTTGCGGTGTGAATTGGCAGAAAGAAGACACAGTCACATGTTACGAAGGAAAACGTTTCATTACCCCATGTGCTAAGATCCCAGATGAATCATACCTACTGGAATAATACAGTGTGCTGTATAATAATCAAACTTAATAATAAAAACATCCTGGAGGTTCTGCTGCTTCATTTTATTGTATATGGCACAAAATGACTCTAGGGTTAGAATTAAGTGATGTTTTAAGGGTATAAGTGCAAAGATAACAAATCCCAGGCATAACGATTTAATAAAGTAGAATTTCATTAACCCGTTCATTTTTGGAAGAAAAAAATATATTCAAAAGGAAACATGTAAAAATGCTGTTATTTTAAAGTGGCAGGAAAGAAACCAGACAAATTAGCTCTTTGCTTAATTATTTAAAACATTTTTTTTTGGAATAGGTACTTAGGTATATTCATGTATGACAAAGGACATTTAGAATCGGCTTACGATTTTTCTGTCAGCTTGCTGTTCTGCCCATGAGCTGTGGCTTACTATCCTTCACTCTAATGCTATTCAAAATTGTGCCTGTGCCTGGTCCCTATTTCTAAGAACAAAGCATACAAGTATCTTGAAAAACAAAATTTTAATGAATCAATATCATTAAAAATTGATTGATTTTAATCAATCTTCATTAATAATTTTAATAAGACTTGTATCTGTTCAAACAGCAATATTATAAGAAAAGTTAAAGCATTCTTTCCTAATTGCCATGACAATTTATAAAAGTGGAAGCGATCATAAGTTATATTTATGGAGAGAAAGAAAAGATCATTAAGTAGTTTGGAATATGAGGCTGTAATGCAGTTTATTTTAGTTCAAGTATAAGCAAGATTACATTGAACTACTACACCAATAAGCACAACATTGTATCGCTCCAAGTTAAATCTATGATACACCTAGAGCAAACCAATGTGAAATCTTTGCATGACAATGGAGAGTTACAACAGAATCATTTGATTAAAAAAGTAACTTTTCAGCTCTTTAGGTCTAACCCTAAAGATCAACAATTTATAAATTTCACTAACATAGTGACTATATATGTACTGAGAAAAAATTCTGACATCCAGTTGACATCTTAGAATTACAAACTGATATACAAAAAGGAAGCAAACGGCAAATTTACGTAGGAAAGACAACTGGGTCCACCGAAATCAAAAGACCTTAGCAAAATGGAGTGACATTTCCAAAAGCTGCATTTGTAAGGAAAGCCGAGAAGTCCATGTGAAAAGCACGTTAAATCAGCAAGTGCAAAGGCAAAATGCTAGCAAAAATAAAACACTTAAAAAAAGCTAAAACATAGGTTGGAATTATAACAAGTTAGGCATCCACTTCAGGGACTTGGCAGCAATATAGGGTGAGAAACAAATCTAATGCTTCAGTTGTTTGCTATAGATCCTAGGCATACAAGCTGGAGAACAACTGCAGCACTACTGTCTCATACCACACAAATGTAGTCACTCAAGGAAGCTAGAGAACTGAAAATGGAGAGGTTTAGAGGTTTGAGAAAATGGAGATGGTCGTCAAACATGCATGATCAGTTGTGGCTTAAGTAGAATACGATTCCCATCTGGGAGTAATACCTACAGAAATAGAAATTGCTCTATGTTTGTCCTTTATTGTGTGAAATAAAATGCAGAAAATTTCAGTATATTTGCAATAAATGGAGACAAGATGCAAAAAAAGACAATAAAGAAAGGGAATAAAGCCAGCGGGTTAGCTAAGAGGCTACTTCATTTTTGCTTTTTTAATTTTAATTTCACATAGTGCTGTGATGGTATAACTTTAAAATTAGATTTTCCAACCAAATAATAATGTTGTTGGTTGGAAAGTCTAATCTTTTTCACTCTGGAAAATCTTTAAAATATATAAAAAGATCACTCTTGTTTCATGAAAATGGTAAAGGTACTGAAAATAAGTGTTATTCTCATCCAAATACAGAAATCACTAACTTAATTTTTTTTTTCATTTTTTCTAATTATTATTTTTTTTTATTGTACTTCAGGTGAAGACTTACAGAACAAATAGCTTCTCATGAAACAGTAGTACACATATAGTTTTTTGACATTGGTTAACAACCCCACAACATGTCAACCCTCTAACTTCTCAACCTTTTTTTTTGGTGAAAATACACCTAGCCAAAGATACACCATTTCAAAAATTTCTACACGCACAGTTCAGTGACATTGACTACGCTCTTCGAATTGTGCTGTTATTCTCACTTAAGATGAAGGCTTACAG
>NW_004444166.1:1501157-1509960 GCF_000243295.1 Trichechus manatus latirostris | reverse complement strand
AGGTTCCAGTAGGCTGTGTCTGTGCTGCTTGGTGGTGTGATGTCAAGCGCACGGTGCAGGTAGGCAGGATGCAGTGGGGAGATTGTCACGTGTGGAGCAGTTGTTTTGTCTCCCGCTGGATGCTCTGTGAGGCTGCTTTCTCGTACCCCCTGTTTGCTGGTCTCCGACAGGAGTCCAAGATGTCGGATCCGTGCTGCGTTAGCTGGTAGGGGACCTCTGCATGAATATCTCCTTGCTCTCCGTTCTCTGTCAGTTTTCTCACTCCATTTGGTGCTTTGCTGAGTTCTTTATCTCTTCATTTGATGTTTTAGGGTTTCAGGATTGTTGTATTCTCTGTTTGGCTTAGTTTTTTGGATCTTTGCTGTGGAGGGACGGCGTGTTGCTTCTGCCTAGAGTGCCATTTTGCTGGAACCCTGAATAACTTAATTTTTTAACATTAAAAACTACTTTTATCACAAACATATCATAAATATACATAAAAAACAATGAATTCACAACTTCTTATTTCTCTTTCTATACTACCTGCTTCTTTTGATTCAGGCCCTGGGTTTACAATCCCCTTGTAAGTCTTAAATTATTCTCACTTTAGCTTATTCCTCACCCATTCACACTTACATATTTTTTAATAGTACTTGGAGTATTTTTTTTACCTATTTAATTTTTTTTCCTTACCCTATTTTTTTATCCATTGAAATCGGACAATCAGGGTAGTGATTGGATATCTATCATGTCTTTGTGATCTAAGAAGCTTGTATCTTGAATAAAATATAATGTAAGTCTATACTAGTAAAAATATTACCAGTTCCCAGTTTTCACATGAAATAGAATAAGTTCTGAGTTTTTACATAAAATAGAATGGAGAAATTTCTGAACATATGCAAATTTAATTAAAATAAAGGGCAATCTATTATTCATTTTCTGTTTTCCTATTTTTTTTCACAACCACACGTCTGTCAGGTTATCGTACTGTGGTGCCTTGCATGTTGCTGTGATGTTGGGAGCTATTTCTCCGGTATTTCAAATACCAGCAGGATCACTCAGGGTGCATAGGTTTCAGCAGAGCTTCCAGACTAAGACAGACTAGGAAGAAGGACCTGGTGGTCTACTTCTGAAAAAACTGGCTGGTGAAAACCTTATGTCTGATATACTGCCAGAAGATGAGCCCCTCACATTGGAAGGCACCCAAAATACTACTGGAAAGAGCTGCCTCCTCAAAGTAGAGTCCACCTTAATGATGTGGATGAAGTCAAGCTTTCAGGACTTCAATTTGCTGATGTGGCATGACTCAAAATATGAAGAAACAGCTGCAAATATCCATTAATAATTGGAACTTGCAACGTACAATGTATGAATCTAGGAAAATGGAAGTCATGAAAAATGAAATGGAACACATAAAGATTGATATTCTATACACTAGTGAAGTGAAATGGACTGGAATTGGCCATTTGGAATCAGAGAATTATATTATCTACTATGTCAGGAATGAAAAATTGAAGAGCAATGGCTTCACGGTGATTGCCAGAAAGAATATTTCAAGATCTATCCTGAAGTGTAATACCATCAGTGAGAGGATAATATCCACACGCCTACAAGGAAGACCAGTTAATATGGCTATACAAATTTATACACTACATTGCTGGTGGGAATGTAAAATTGTGCAACCACTTTGGAAAACAATATAGTGCTTCTTTAAAAAGCTAGAAATAGAACTACCATATGATCCAGCAATCCTACTCCTAGGCATATACCCTAGAGAAATAACAGCCATCACACAAATAGACATATGCACACCCATGTTCATTGCAGCACTATTCACAATAGCAAAAAGATGGAAAAAACCTAAATGTCCATCAACAGATTAATGGATAAACAAATTATGGTACATACACACAATGGAGTACTATGCAAGGATAAAGAACAATGATGAATCCGCCAAACATCTCACAACATGGATGAATCTGGAGGACGTTATGCTGAGTGAAATAAGTTAGTCACAAAAGACATATATTGTATGAGACCACTATTATCAGGCCTCAAGAAAGGTTTACACATCAGAAAAAAGCATTCTTTGATGGTGAGGGTGGGGGAGGGGAATCACTAACTAGATAGTAGACAAGTGTCAACTTCTGTGAAGGCAAGGACAACACACAATATGGGGGATGTCAGCACAACTGGACCAAAGCAAAAGCACAGAAGTTTCCAAGACACATCTAAACATTTTGAGGGGTTGGGGCCTGGGGACCATAGTCTCCAGGGACATCTAGGTCAACTGGCATAACATGGTTCAAGAAGTGGATGTTCTGCATCCCATTTTGGTGAGTAGTGTCTGGGGTCTTAAAAGCCTGTGAGTGGCCATCTAAGAAACCCTATTGGTCTCATCCCATCTGGGGCAAAGGAGAATGAAGAAAACCAAAGACACAAGGAGAATATTAGCCCAAAGGACTAATGGACCATGTGAACCAGAGACTCCACTAGCCTGAGACAAGAAGAAATAGATGGTACCCAAATACCAGCAATGACTGCTCTCACAGGGATCACAACAGAGAGTCCCAGACAGAGCAAGAGAAAAATGTAGAACAGAATTCAAATTCTCAAAAAAAGACCACACTTACTGGTCTGACAGAGACTAGAATAACCCCCAAAACTGTGGCCCCCAGACACTCTGCTAACCCAGAACGGAAGCCATTCCTGAAGCCCACTTTTCAGACAAAGGTTAAACAGGCTTATAAAACAAACAATAACACACATGAGGAATGTGTCTTTTAGTACAATCAAATATACGAGACCAAACGGGCAACTCCTGTCCAAAAGCAAGATGAGAAGGCAGGAAGGGACAGGAACTGGATAAATGGAAGCAAGAAACCCGGGCCCGGGGTGGAAAGGGGGAGTGTGCTGTCACATTGTGGGAACTGCAACCAATGTCAAAAAGCAATATGAATGTAATTTTTGAATGGAAATTAACTTGAGGTGTAAACTTTCACCTAATCAAAAAAAAAAAAAAAAGACACTAAGCACTAATACCAAAGATGAGGAAATTGAAGATTTTTACCAACTTCTGCAGTCTGAAATTGATCAAACATTCAGTCAAAATGCATTGATAATTACTGCTGATTGGAATGCACAAGTTGGAAACAAAGAAGAAGGATCTGTAGTTGGAAGAGACAGCCTTGGTGATAGAAACGACACAGGAGATCACATGATAGAATTTTGCAAGACCAATTATTTATTCATTGCAAATACCTTTTCTCAACAACATAAATGGCAACTATACACATGGACCTCGCCAGATGGAATACACAGGAATAAAACTGACTACTCCTGTGGAAAAAGACGATGGAAAATCTCAATAAAAAAGTCAGAACAAGGTCAAGGACCAACTGTGGAACAGACCACCAATTACTCATAGCCAAGTTCAAGTTGAAGCTGAAGAAAATTAAAACAAGTCCACAAGAGCCAAAATATGATCTTGCATATATCCCACCTGAATTTGCAGATCATTTCAAGAATAGATTTGACACACTGAACACTAATGACTGAGGAGCACATGACCTATGGAATGACATCAAGGACATCATACATGAAGAAAACAAAAGGTAATTTAAAAGACAGGAAAGAAAGAAAAGACCAAAATGGATGTCAGAAGAGATTCTGAAACTTGCTCTGAATGCAGTGTAGTTAAAGAGAATGGAAAAAATGATGAAATAAAAGAGTTGAACAGATTTCAAAGGGCGACTTGAGAAGACAAAGTATTAAAATAAAATGTGCAAAGACCCGGAGTTAGAAAATCAAGAAGGAAGAACACGTGCAGCATTTCTCAAGCTGAAAGAAATGAAGAAAAAATTCAAGCCTTGAGTTGCAATTTTGATTAATTCTATGGGAAAAATATTGAATGACAAAGGAAGCATCAAAAGAAGATGGAAGGAATACACAGAGTCACTGTACCAAAAAGAATTGGTTGACATTCAGCTATTCCAGGAGGTAGCATATGATCAAGAACTGACAGTATGGAAGGAAAAAGTCCAAGCTAAGCCCAAGTCTCCAGGAATTGATGGAATACCAACTAATATATTTCAACAAACATATACAATACTGAAAGCACCCACTTGTCTATGCCAAGAAATTTGGAAGACAGATACCTGGCCAACTGACAGGAAGAGATGCATATTTGTGCCCATCCCAAAGAAAGATGATCCAGCAGAATGTGGAAATTATCAAGCAGTATCAATATCACATGCAATTAAAATTTTGCTGAAGATCATTCAAAAACAGTTGCAGCAGTACATCAACAGAGAACTGCCAGAAATTCAAGCTGAATTTAGTAATGGTTGTGGAAGGAGAGATATCATTGTTGATGTCAGATGGATCTTGGCTGAAAGCAGAGAATACTAGAAAGATGTTTACCTCTGTTTGATTGACTATGCAAAGGCATTCAACTGTGTGGATCTTAACAAATTATGGATAACATTGTGAAGAATGGGAATTCCTGAACACTTCATTGAGAGAGAGAGAGTCGTTCAAACTGAACAAGGGGATACTCTGTGGTTTAAAATCAGGAAAGGTGTGTGTCAGGGTTATATCCTTTCACCATATTTCTTCAATCTGTATGCTGAGCAAATTAGCCAAGAAGGTGGACTGTATGAACAAGAGTGTGGCATCAGGATTGGTGGAAGACTCCTTAACAAGCTGTGATATGCAGATGACACAACCTTGCTTGCTGAAAGCTAAGAGGACTTGAAGCACTTACTGATGAATATGGATTACACCTCAGTATAAAAAAACAAAAATCCTCACAACTGGACAATAAGCAACATCATTCTAAACAGAGAAAATATTGAAGTTGGCAAGAATTTCATTTTACTTGGATCCACAATCAATACCCATGGAAGTAGCAGTCAAGATATCAAATGACATATCGCATTTGGGCAAATCTGCTGCAAAAGACCTCTTTAAAGTGATGAAAAGCAAAGATGTCACTTTGAGGACTAAGGTGTGCCTGACCTAAGTCATGATATTTTCAGTCACCTCATATGCATGTGAAAGCTGTACAATGAATGAGGAAGACCGAAGAATTGATGCCTTTGAATCATGGTATTGGTGAAGAATACTGAATATACCATGGACTGGTAGTAGAACGAACAAGTCTGTCTTGGAAAAAGCAAAGCCGGAGTGCTCCTTGGAAGCAAGGATGGCAAGACTTCGTCTCACGTACTTTGGACCTGTTATTAGAAGGGACCAATCCCTAGAGAAGGATGTCATGCTTGGTAAGGTAGAAGGTCAGAGAAAAAGAGGAGGACCCTTGATGAGATGGATTGACACAGTGGCTGCAACAATGGGCTCAAACAGCAATGATTGTGAAGATGACACAGGACCAGGCAGTGTTTCATTATGTTGTACATAGGATTGCTGTGAGTTGAAATCAACTTGATGGCACCTAACAACAACAATATTTTTCAAAAAACAACAGCAATGTAAAAAACTGAGAGAGGTAGTAAGGAGGTTAAACCTATTATATAAACAAGGCACAATTTAAAACAATTTGACAAAATAAAATTTGTGTGCTATCATGTTAAACTTTTTTTGTAAGAAAAAGTTGGATGGAAATTTGAGGGAATAATTTTATCTCAACTTATAAATATTTTGAGGCGGTTTTTTTACATTCTGAGCATTTGTTTTCCTAACATTAATATTAAAATTTGTAATAACATGTTCTGTCTCAAGTATGAAATAAAAAAACTATATAAAACATATAAACTACATAATTACAGACCGCTTGTTTTTCTAATACAAAACAAGCTGAGTGATTTTAAATAGTCTAAATAGCTATTATAATCTGACTGTAATGTGGTCTTCCTTCTACCCAGCCAAGAATGTATTGTATTATAATAATGGATTCTAAAGGAATAAATTGCATATACACAATTTGTTACTGAATAGTGTAGGCGGCTCACACAGCATGATGAAATCACATTGTGGCATATAGTTTCCTTATAACAACATTGCCCTTACATTCCTGAAACTCTGCCTTCTTCCACATGAGCATGGTCCACCCACATGATTAAATGGATGTCAAGAATGTGATTGCTTAGAATAAGTCATGGCATGTAGGCTGCATCTGATTCACCATCTGAGGGTAAAATGTGGAGTCAACTGAGGAACTCCCAATAAGGCATATTAGAAGGGAAATGTTATTCCGCAAGGAAAAGTAAGAGGTACAATGTCAGAATAAGAATTTGACAGTCTTCTGTGACCCAGTCCTTCACTCTGTGTTGTGCATATCTATGTAGGTGTAGTAATTTTCTCATTTAAAGTTTTTTCTCTTTGGTGCTCACTGTAAATCCTCACTGGTAGAGGCAAGTACAGCTTCATGACTGTTCTGCAGCCTTGGGTAGGTCAGTCCTATTGACCTGTTTAAATGCATGCCTATAAAGCCTTATTTTTTAAAGCACAAGTTTTATAGGATCTAGAACACTACTGGAAAAGGAATATAAAATTTATAACAGATATTTCTATAACTTTGCACAATTCTAAAATCATTCAGTTCTTTGAGCTTGGCTTTATCTTTTTGTAGTGACCTCACATTTTTAGAGGACAGAATTTTAAGGAGAATTGGTAGAAAGATAATTTCTAAGTAGAAGCACTCTTTGTTTTTGAGTAATCCTAAGCAACAAAATGCTCGACTGATCACTGCCTGAGGGATATACTAGTCAATCTAATATATCTTGAGGAAAAAATAACAAAGTTGTAATAAATACACAAATCAACTAATTTTGATTCAAGTTTTTTTTTCTGACACACTACTTGTTTTCCCAAATAAAGATATACTAATAAAAAACACATTTTAAAAAGTTATGAGTGCATTTTTAAAAACTTCTTTAAAAAAGTATATCTTTAAAGAATGAAGTTGAAGCCCTACTCACACTATATAGAAAATTAACTCACAATGGACCATAGACATTAATGTAAAGGCTAAAACTAAAAAACTCTTAGAGGAAAATAAAGGAGAAAATTTATTTGAACTTGGGCTAAACAATGGCTTCTTAGATCTGACACCAAAAGTACAGTGACAAAAGGAAAAACAGATAAATTAACTTTATCAAAATTAAAAAAAAAAAACTTAATGCTTTGAAGAACATTAAAAAAAGGTAAGATGATACAGAATGAGAGAAACTATTTGTAAATCATGTATCTGATAAGGGACTTGTATTCAGCATGTATAAAGAACACTTACAACTCAATAATGAAAAGACAACCCAGTTAAAACTAGGGCAAAGGATTTGAATTGACATTTTTCCAAAGAAGATATAGAGACAGCTAATAAACATAGGAAAGATGCATCATTAGACAAATGCAAATCAAAATGGCAATAAGATACCACTTTATACCCACTAGAAGGGCTAAAGTACAAATGACAGATAATAACAAGTGTTGATAAGAAGGAAAGAAATTGGAACTCTCATACATTGCTGGTGGGACTGTCAAACTGTGCAGCCACTTATGAAAACAGTATGACAGTTATTCAAAACGTCAAACAGAGTTACCATATGACCCAGCAATTCTACTGCTAGGCATATACCTAAGAGAAATGAAAATATATATCTATGCAAAAACTTGCACACAAATGTCTCTAGTAGCATTATTCATAATAATCAAAAAGTAGAAACAACCCAAATGTCACTCAACATATGAATGGATAAACAAAATATTTTATAGTCATATAATGGAATATTTTCAGCCATAAAAAAATAAGTGAAGTACTGATACATGCTACAACATGGATATATCTAGAAAACATTATGTTAAGTGAAAGGAGCTAATCACAAAAGACTGCATATTATATGATTCTATTTATATGAACATTATAGAATAGTTTAATGCATAGAGAAAGAAAATAGATTTGTGGTTGCCATGGACTAGGGGAAGGGGAGAATGGACAGTGACTCTTAAAGGGTATAGAATTTCTTTTTGTGGTAATGAAAATGTTTTAAAATCAGATAATGATGATGGTAGCACAACTCTGAATATTCTAAAAAGTACTGAATTGTACACTTCAAAAAGGTAAATTTTATCATGTGTGAATTATTTCTCAATAAAGCTGTTAGATTTAAAAAACTGCTACTGACAAGTGCAAAAAACAAATTTTTTTCTTTCCATTTCTTATTAAACAAATACTTATTGAAAGCCTACTATTTTAAGTGCAGCCCCAAAAGGAAAGAAACACATAGTTTTTACCTTCTAGACAGCAAAGTTTAGTTGAATGAGAATGGGAGAATCAGGTTGGGTTATGAGAAAGACTAATGTGGAAATGGAATAATATGATAGAATTCAAAATATTCCTAGAATAGAAAATGGATAGAATATGATAGAATAGATAGAATAGAATAGTATGGAACAGAACAGAAAAAGATACACATAGGAAGCATAAGTACAAATAAATAGCTAGGGCATTAGAAATGGTGGTCTACCAGAATAAGCATCAGATAAGATGTGGCATTTGTAGTGTATGTGGAAAGAAGGGAAATATTTTGATAGGTAGAATTGGTGGAAGAGGAAATTTTAGACAGCATAGGGAAAGGACCATGGGCAAGAGATTGTGCAAGTTTTAGAAATGGTGAGCCCTTAAGCTTTCCTGGATCATGAAACTCTGGTAGAGAAGGATCAGGCCAAATAACAAACAAATCTACAATCAATATATGAGGAAAATAATCACTGAATGCCCAGAAGACAGCAGACAATATCAAAACATTTACAAAAACAGGACAGGATGGTTCCAGTAGGCATCCAAAATAAAACACCAGATGACCTT
>NW_004444166.1:1469908-1499355 GCF_000243295.1 Trichechus manatus latirostris | reverse complement strand
GGATGGGGCAGTGAGTTGAAGATAATGGTGATGGAATAATTTGGAAAAGGATAGTGAGAATAGCAGCACAACTGGAAGAATGTAATCTATGTCACTGAATTGTACATATAGAAACTTCTGAAACGGTATAACTTTGGCTATGTATATTTTCACCAAAAAAAAAGGTCCTCCAAGGTCGAGAAGAGAGAGTGTTGACATGTTGTGGGGTTGTTAACCAATGTCATGAAACGAGATGTGTACTGACTGTTTAATGAGAAACTATTTGTTCTGTAAACCTTCAGCCAAAGTACAATAAAAAAATTTAAAAAAAAAAGTGCAACAAAATCCAAATTCAAAAATGCAAAAATCAAAATGTTCAGAATCCAATAAAAAATTACCAGTGATGCAAAGAAACAAGAAAATATGACCCATAACCAAGAGAAAAATTAATTAATGGAAACAGATTCAGACAAGAAAGTGAATGGCATTCACAGAAAAGGGCATTAAAACAGCTATTGTAACTATGTTCCATCTACCCAGGGACCTTCATTAGCAGTCATTATTGTTGTTGTGTGCTGTCGAGTTGCTTCCAACTCATGGTAACTCTATAGGACAGAGTAAGGTTTCCTAAGCTGAAATCTTTATGGGAGCAGATCACCAGGTATTTCCTCCCAAGGATTGGCTGGTGGGTTTGAACCACCAAACTTCCGGTTAGCAGCCAAGTGCTTAACCATTGCACCACTAATACTCCTTTCATTAGTCATTTGGAGTATGCAAATTAAAAGCACAACGAGATACCACTACACAACCACTAACGTGGCTAAAGTTAAAAAGACAGACAATATTAACTTTTGGTGAAAACATGAAGCAAATTGAAGTTTCATATTGCTCATGCAAATGCAAAATGCTACAGCCATCTTGGAGAACAGTTTGGTAGTTTCTTAAAAAGTAAACATATACTTACTATAAGACTTAGAAATCTCACTTTTTAGGTATTTACCAAAGGGAAATAAAACTCTATGTCCACATAAACACTTGCACTCAAATATTCATAGCATTTTTATTCAAAATAACCAAAACAGGATAACGACTTAAATTTCCATCCATTGGGAAATGGATTAATAAAGCAAATACATCAATTCAATGAAATACTACTGCGGTGCAATGGATTGTTTTGTGTGGTCTTTCTTGCCAGGGTCTTGTAACTCCCACCCAAGTGATTGGGTGGAACTGTGCAAATATGATAATGTGGCCTACCAAGGAGATTGGTCAGTTTTACCATCCCCCTGGGCGTGAAATGAGCCACCCTAGAGGCAGGAAAGGGAAGATTCCACCATCACCAAGGACTAATAGCCAGGAGCCGGCATGCCTTTTGGACCAGGGATCCCCGTGCTGAGACAGAGACAGGGAGTGAGCTATAACCTTGAAGATGGTGAGAAGCAGTGACAGAGACCCGGCAGTATAGACTTGACAGCTGACCCAGAGGCAGGAGACGGCGTGGTGAGCTTCCTGGCCCACAGACAGAGAAAGCTGAGTGCCTTTGGGCAGAGGCTGAGGGTCAGGGAGAGATGTGCCTGCGAGCACGGCTGGGAAGAGGCTGTCCTGATGGAAGAACTGTATCCTGACTGTTCCTGAGCCTGAACTGTAACAGTTACTTCCCTAATAAACCTCATAATGTGTGTACTGTCTGTGAGTTCTGTGAGGCCATTGCAATAAATTATCAAACCCAGCAGAGAAGTAGAGAGTACTGTAGGAGGGATGGATGATGTCAGAATTGGTAAAGATGGCGGAGAGAGGAGGCATGTCTGACCTCTGCCTCACAGGAATTGGCCTTGGGCTATTGATCTTGATTCTCCTTTCCCCTTGTGAAGTTAGAGGAGGTCAGATGCTGCCTTCACACTGTTTTACAACAACTATTCAGCAATACAAAAGTAATGAACCACCAATACATAAACAACAAGGATGAATCTCAAAAGATTTATGTTAAGTGAAAGAAGTCAGGCACAAAATACTATTTTGTTTATAGGAAAAGGCAAAACTATAGTGACAGAAAGCAGATTAGTGACTACAGGAGCTGTGGGTAAAGGAAGGGTAGTGACAGCAAAGAAGCACAAGAGAATTTTTTGAGCTGATGAAAATGTTCTTTATATTATGGTTACACAAATCTCTGTGTGTGTGTATGAGTGTGTGTATGTATGTATATGTGTGTATCAAAACTCAACAAATCATACACTTAAAATTAGTGAATTTTATTCTTTGCAAATTATGCAGAGAAATGATTTCATAATGGGAAAAAGCCCGACATCCCTGTTATCGATATTTCTGATTACACCAATAAGACACTTTCATCATGGAACACTGAAAACTACTGATGTATAATAAGAAAAAAGGATCATCCATAATTCTACCAATGGGAAGTGAATATATAGAAGAGGAAAGTCTTCATGGAAGATAATCTTATACTGCAGCAATGCTCAGATGGATTGAACTGGCAAAAAGTTGTATGGAAGATGTGGGGAGACCAAGTGATCAGCAAGGTGCCCAGTTAAGGTTGGACCAGGAGAAAGATAACATAGAAAGTAGCTGTTTGTGCAGCTCAGTGACTGAGGCAGTTGTCATGTACAGGTGTGCACACAGCTCTTATTTTTTTCACAAATGATATTTTCTAATGGCAGTCTGAAAAGTGGTTACAGAAATGATGAGTTGCGTCTTTGATAAGGGAGTTAGAATAATGGGCTATTTGGCAGATGTAGGGGTTAAAATGCACTTTTTGACCAAAAATTTCCAGATTTCAGAAAACAAAACACTTCATTGCGTTAAAAACAGATGCCCCCCCTTAGAGATCAGTTATTTCTCCTAGCTCTGATAAGCAGTAATTATTCTATCTTGCAAAGCAATTTAAGATATGCTACTTTTCTTTAAATCTCATTTCAGATTCTTCCTGAATACTGAAAAGAATATGTTATCTTGA
Source organism: Trichechus manatus latirostris (assembly GCF_000243295.1). Lineage (NCBI taxonomy): Eukaryota > Metazoa > Chordata > Mammalia > Sirenia > Trichechidae > Trichechus > Trichechus manatus. Next base: position 1,496,405 of record NW_004444166.1, on the reverse strand, counting down.
TTGTAAGCTAACATTATATATGAGAATACAGATTTGCAAGATTAAAAGTTTATTATTCCATTTATAAATCAATTATTTGCTGTACAATAGGGTTCATTTTAGGACATTTTACAATGTGAACTCCACTAGCTCTTTTAAAATCTGCTTTAACAGACACATATGTAGACACATAAGGCATAAAACAATGTACACCTATACTTAATTTTAAATTTAAAGAGAAAATTATGCAATGGTAATAGAAAAACTAAATAAAATAATTTTCTACCTCTATTTCACACGATAAATCAAGAAAGGAATTCACACCTAGAATATGGTATTCCTTATGTGCAACTTTTTAAAAATTTTAAGTCATTTGATTACATTCTTCTGTACAAGATACTAAAATGTGAGAATAATAACTTGAATTCAATTTTATTCCTGTTTTAGAATGCTTATACTTGACTTTTTTTCTTTGTAAGAGCATTTTTTTGAACAATTGACATCTTTATTCTGAAGATAACTCTTATGTCACATATAGAACGTCTTCCCACACAGGGAAAAATCAATGAAAATAGCATGAAGAACCTCAGTGAGCCTGTTTTTGATGAATTATGTCCTTAAAGATATATCCTGTATGTGGTTCAAATTGTACTGATTAGTAACAACTGTTTCTGTAATATCAATAATGCACTATTCTCTTGAACTTACCCTGAAGTGACAGGGTTTAATCCACAGAGCCCTAAACAATAAATTGGCTACTGAGGAGAAGTCAAAATAATGAAACTGACTCAAACTTCCAAAATAAATAATAATTTCAAATTTGAGGAAAACATATTGATGTCTCTGCTCTGCCTTTTTTGACTTCTATCTTTCATAATAAGTTGCTTACCAAAAGATTTATTACTTCACCAAGCTTAAGCTCTTATACAGCCCTTTAACATTTACTTTTCTATATGTTATAAAATATTAAGAAATTAAAAAATGAATTGAAATAACTTTGAAATGCCACTCTCACTGTTTTAAAATCACTTTTGCTACTATAAAACATAGAATTTTAATAAATTCTCCTTTCTAGTTTTTTTTAAAAATTTTATTGTGCTTTAGGTGAAAGTTTACAGTGCAAATTAGTTTCTCATTCCAAAATTTATACACAAATTGTTTTGTGACCTTACCTGCAATCCTCACAATGTGTCAGCATTCTCCTCCTTTGCCTTTACGCCCCAGGTTCCCCATGTCCATCATCCAGTTTTCCTGTCCCTTCCTGCCTTCTCTTCTTTGCTTTTGGGCAGATTTACCCATTTGGTCTCATATACTTGGTTGAAATAAGAAGCATGTTCCTCATGTGTTTTATTATTTGTTTTATAGGCCTATTTAATTTTTGGCTGAAAGGCAGACTTTGGGAGTGACTTCAGTTCTGAGTTAGCATGGTGTCTGGGGGCCATAGTCTCGAGGGTTCTTCCAGTCTCTGTCAGATCAGTAAGTCTGGTCTTATTTTGTGTGTGTGTATGAATTTGAGTTTTGTTCTACATTTTTCTTCTGCTCTGTCTGGGGTCCTGTATTGTGATCTCTGTCAGAGAAGTCCGTGGTGGTAGCCAGGCACCATCTAGTTCTTCTGGGCTCAGGCTGGTAGAGGTTGTGGTTCATGTGGTCCATTTGTCTTTGGACTAATATTTTTCTTGTGTCTTTGGTTTTCTTCATTCTCCTTTGTTCCAGACGGGATGGGATCAATAACTGTATCTCTACGACTACTCACAAGCTTTTTAAGATCCCAGATGCTACTCACCAAAGTAGGATATAGAACATTTTCTTTAGGAACTATTGTTATGGATTGAATTGTGTCCTTCAAAAATGTGTATCAGCTTGGCTATGCCATGATCCCCAGTATTGTGTGGTTGTCCACCATTTTGTGATCTGATATGATTATCCCATGTGTTGTAAATCCTAACTTCTATGATGTTAATGAGGCAGGATTAGAGGCAGTTATGTTAATGAGGCAGAACTCAACCTACAGGTTTAGGTTGTATCTTGAGTCAATCTCTTCTGAGATATAAAAGAGAGAAGTGAGCAGAGAGGAGAAGGACCTCATACCACCAAGAAAGAAGAGCCAAGAGAAGAGTTTGTCCTTAGGATGTGGGGTCCCTGTGCTGAGAAACGGCTAGGCCCAAGGGAAGACTGATGACAAGGACTTTCCCCAGAGCCAACACAGAGAGAAAGCCTTCCCCTGGAGCTGGTGCCCTGAATTTGGACTTCTAAATTCCTAGACTGTGAGAGAATAAATTTCTATTAAAGCCATTTAGTTGTGCATTTCTGTTATAGCAGCACTAGATAACTAAGACAAAATTTGGTATCAAGAGTGGGGTGCTGCTCTAACTGATAAGTAAAATGTGGAAGTGATTTTGAAACTGTGAATAGTAGAGGCTAGAAGAGTTTTAAGGTGTTTAATAGTAAAAGCCTAAATTGACTTGAAGAGACTGTTGGTGGAATTATGGATGTCAAAGGAAATTCTGATGAGGGCTCAGAAGCAAGCAAGGAAAGCTGTAATACCTGAGATGGCACAGACAGTGAGAAACTGCAGCAGAGAAATGGCAGCAGCAGAACCAGGAGACGGGCATGAGACACTATGGGAACCAACCCATGGAGCAAGAGAGCTGAGTACCTTTGGCAGGAGGCTTTCTGGTGGGGTGGGGTGCCTCTGGGCACTTGTCAGTGGAGCTAGGCTTGCAGACCCATGGAATGAGAAAGCTGAGTGCTTTCTGGCTGAGGTTTACTATTGGGGTGGGGTGCCTCTGGGCATTTACTGGTAGAGCTAAAGAGCTTTGTAATACTTGCCTGAGCAGGGCAGACGCCAGGCCAGCCCAAGAGTCCCAAGGAACCTAGAGGCCAAGGAACCAGGAAGCAGAAGCTGAAGAGACAAGGAGCACAAGAAGCAGACTGCTTCAGTCTCAAAGTGTAGTGCCACGAACTCTGGAGTCTCAAAGTGTGGAAGCACAGCCTACTGGGTCTCAAAGGGTGTGGCCATGACCTCCCTGGTTTCAAAGAGTCAGATCTTCACCAACTTAGTTCTGGAGTGTGGGGCTGCCACTCACAAGTGCCAAGGACATGGGGGCAGAACCACTGCCCAAAACTGAGGGGGCAGGGCTCCCATGCCAAAAGGGCAGAAAGATGGGGTCTGCTGGGGTCAAGGGGGTGAGGTCACCACTCAGATGGACTATGAGAATGGGGCCGCCCAAAGCCAAGGGAGTAGAGTTTCCATCTCAGTGGGCCTGGAAGGTGGAGCTGAAGCCCAGGGCAGAGGGGCCTCTACCTAGAATCCAGACAGCATTGCCAACACCCACAGTCTGGAGGGCAGGGCCATTGCCTAAATGGTCTCAGAGAACAGAGAATTATTTTCAAGGTTTGAGAGCTAACGTAATGTGTTCTACTGACTTGCTTGGAGCCTGTTATCCTTCTTCCAATTTCTCCCATTTGTAATGGAAATGTCTACTTTCTGCCTGTTCCACCATTGTATTTTGGAAGCAGAAACCTTGCATTCTAGATTTCACAAATGAGAAATTTTGCCCCAGGATGGAATCTGGATTTAGAGATGACTTAAGACTTTTGGGATGATATGATGGGGTGAATGTGTTTTACATGTGGCAAGGACACGGATTTTTGGAGGCCAAAGGCTGGAATGTTACGGATTCAATTGTGTCCTCCCAAAACATGTGTCAACTTGCCTAAGCTATGATTCCCAGTATTGTGAGGTTGTTCACCATTTTGTGATCTGATGTGATTATCTTATGTGTTGTAAATCCTAACTTCTATGATGTTAATGAGGCAGGATTAGAGGCAGTTATGTTAATGATGCAGAACTCAGTCTACAAGTTTAGGTTGTATCTTGAGTCAATCTCTTTTGAGATATAAAAGAGAGAAGCAAGCAGAGAGGAGAAGGACTTCATACCACTAGGAAAGAAGAGCCAAGAGAAAAACCTGTCCTCTGAGCACTGCCTTTGCAGAGTCCTAAAGGTTTTGGTAGAACGTGTTTTCATTCTCATTTGATTCTTGGAATTTTTTTATTCCCTCTTTAACTTCTTATATTACTCAGATGTTTTTCAGCAAGGTGTTATTCAGTTTCCATGTATTTGATTTTTTTTTCCTTGCTCTTCCTGTTATTGATTTCTACTTTTATGGCCTTGTGATCAGAGAGAATGCTTTGTATTATTTTGATGTTTTGGATTTTACTGAGGTTTGCTTTGTGGCCTAAAATGTGGTCTATTCTGGAGAATGTTCCATGTGCCTTGGACAAAAATGTATACTGCTGTTGGGTGGAGTGTTCTATATATGTCTACGAGGTAAAGTTGATTGATTTTGGCCTTTAGATCTTCTGTATCTTTGTTGAGTTTCTTTCTAGATGTTCTGTCCTTTACTGAGAGTGGTGTGTTGAAGTCTCCTACTATTACTGTAGAACTGTCTGTTTCTCTTTTCAGTGCTGTTAGAATTTGTTTTATGTATTTTGGAGCCTTGTCGTTGGGTCCTCACTATTTATTAAGGTTATGCCTTCTGGGTGGTTTGTCCCTTTAATCATTATATAATATCCTTCCTTGTATTTTATGGTTGATTTTGCCTTAAAGTCTATTTTAACTGAGATTAGTATTTGCAGTCCTGCTCTTTTTTGGTTATTGTTTGCTTGATATATTTTTTTTCATCCTTTGACTTTTATTATATTTATATCTTCATGTCTAAGCTGTGTCTCTTGTAGACAGCATACTGATGAGTCAATTTTTTTTTATCCATTCTGCATCTCTCTGTATCTTTACAGGTGCATTTCAGCCATTTATATTCAGTGTGATTATCGATAGGTATGAGTTTATTGCTGTCCTATTGTACTTTTTTTTTGTGTGGGGTTGATGTTTTCTTTGTTCCTCTTACTTTCCTATGCTGAGTCACTTTTGTTTGTGAATTTTCTTTTTTTTCATTATTATAGATTTTGTGTTTACTGATTCTTTATGTTTTTCTTCTTTTTTATTTTGATGAGTAACTTTGTTAATTTTTTTTGTGGTTACCTTGAAATATACCCTTAACTTCCTAAGTTTGACTCAGTCTTTTTTACTTGATATTGTCTTGACTTCCTCTCCATTTGAAAGTTCTCTACGTACAACATTTATTCCCCTTTTTATTATTTTGACGTTGTCATTTACAGACTGACAACTCTATTGTCCTAAGTCTTTTAGATCTGTTTTATTAATGAGAGTTCTTTACCTGATTGGTATCTGGCTGATGCTATCCTCTGTCCTAGACTCTAGGCGTTGTCTGATATTATTGGTTCTCCAACCAAAGGACTCCCTTTAATATTTCTTGTAAGTTTGGTTTAATTTTTACAAATTCCCTTTATTTCTGATTATCTGGAAATGTCCTAATTTCACAATTGTATTTGAGAGAGAGTTTTGCAGAATATATTACTCTTGGTTGAAGCTTTTTTCTTTCAAGATTTTATATATGTTATCCCATTGCCTTCTTACCTGCATAGTTTCTGTTGAGTAATCAGAATTTAATCTTATTGTTTCCCCTTTGTAAGCAACTTTTCATTTTTATTGAGCTGCTGTCAGGATTCTTTGTCTTTGGTTTTGGAAAATGTGATTATGATATGTCTTGGTGACATTATTTTGGGGTCTATCCTATATGTGGTTCATTGAGCTTCTTGGATGGTCAGCTTTTTATCTTTCATGATATTTGGGAAGTTTTCTGCCAGCAAATCTTCAACAATATTCTCTAGTTTTCCATTTTATCCCCATTCTGGAACTCCAATCATGCACAAATTTTTGCTTTTGATTGTATTCCACATAATTCTTAGGTTTTCTTCATTCTTTTCTCTGATTTTTCCTCATACAATGTGGTGTCCATGTGTTTGTCTTCAATGTCACTGATTCTGTCTTCCATTGTTTCAAATTTGCTCCTAAAACCTTCTTTGAATTGTTCATTTCTGAAATTTTGTTGTTTATCTTTTGGATTTCTAGTTGCTGTTTTTGTACGATTTCTAATTGTTTATTTATTTTGACATTTTGTTTTTGTATTATTTTCCTGAATCCTTCTATTGCTTTGTCTGTGTTTTCCTTGATTTTGGCTATATTTTCATTGATTTCGTCTGTGTTTTCCATGCTTTTCTGTATTTTTTCCTTGGTTTCCTCGATCTCTTTCCGAATCTCTTGGACAGCCCTAAATATTAGTCTTTTGAATTCCAAAGCAGGTAGTTCTACTGCCTTTTCTTCTACCAGAAGGTTATTTGATTCTTTATTTTGTTCACTTGCTGGAGCCGTCTTGTCCTGCTTTTCTATACGTTTTGATATTGTCTGCTGTCTCTGAGGCATTAATATATTGTATTCTTTATTTATTGGTTGTATGTTCGTTTGTTTCATCCTACATTTTTGTTTTGTTTTGATACGTCAGGGCGAGTGGGCCAGGGGTGCTTTGCTGCGTCCTTGTCTTTGGCAACGATAGCTTTAACTACCTTGTCCAGATGGGCAGGGCAGCCGCAGGCAAGGTGATCCCACTTCAATGTACACTCGTTTGGTGACGTGGCTCAGGGTGCACTGGGTGGGTGCTATCTGCCTCCTGACATTGGTCCAGCACTGTAGGAATGTTTACAGCCCCTCGCCAGATGGGCGGGGGTGTCAGACAGGGAGTGGTACAGGCTTGTTTCTCATCGTTCAGCAGCTGGTTGAGTGGTGGGGGTGGTGGTGCATGTCTGGTGTTGCAGTGGGCCTGAGTGCTGTACACTATCTAGTCACAGCAGTGCAGCAGGGGCCAGCGGGAATGCGAGGGAGGTGGTGTAAGGGGATAGATGAGAGGGAGAAAGAAAAGAAAAGGAGAGAGAGAGGACGAAAAAGGTAGCCAGTGGATGGGGGCTGGGCGGACCTGAGGGCCAATGAGAAGGAGGGAGAGGTGGCATTCAGGGCTAAGTGGGAGGTAGAAAGAAAAGTAAGAAAGAAAAAAGAAATAAAATAAATAGCAGCCCAATGGGGCTGGTGAGTGGGGGCAGGGCAGACCCAGGGTAGCAGCAGGTCAGTATGCTGGTGGCAGTCTAGCCACGGCAGTGTGGCTGGGGCTGGTGGGAAGGGGGGAAGGAGGTGTATGGAGCTAGCTGGGAGGGAGAAAGAAAAATGAGGACAGAAAATGAAAAAAATAGTGGCACAGCAGGTACCAGCAAGTTTGGGTAGGGTGGAGCCAGGTGCCAGTGGGAAGGGAGGGGAGGTGGCTTACAGTGCTAGGTGGGGGGAGAAAGAAGAAAAAAGGAAAAAATGGCGCCACAGTGGGGGTGTGTGTTGCGGGTGGGGTGGACCTGGGGCAAAGGCGGGCCAGTGCTCTGGTGGCTCTCTCCCCATGGTGCTGCAGCAGGGTCTGGTGGATGGGGAGAAGGTGGTGTATGGAGCTACTTGAGAGGGAGAAAGAAAAGGGAGAAAGAGAAAAAAATTAATTAAAAAAATTTTAAAACTGGCGGTGCAGTGGGGGCTGGCGAGTGGGGGCAGGGAGGACCTGAGGGCTAGTGGGAAGGGGGGGAGGTGATGTACCTGGCTAGGTGGGAGGGAGAAAGAAAAGAAAAAAGAAAAAGAAAAAAAAAAAGGTAGCATGGCAGGAGCCAGTGAGTGGTGGCAGTGGGCTGGTGGCACTCCAGCCATGGCAGTGCAGTGGGGTCCAGCAGGTGGTATATGGGGCTAGTTAGGAGGTAGAAAAAAAAGGAAGAAAGAAAAAAAAAAAAATCACGCCGCAGGCGCTGCTTGAGCTGGTTGGTGGGGCCAGGGCAGATCTGGGATGATGAGAGGCTGGTGTCTCTCTAGCCGAGTGTCACAGCATGGCCTGCTGGGAGGGGTATGGATGACATATGGGGCAGAAAGGTGAGTAGTGGGATAGCATGTTTCTCTGGTTACTGGGTGCTCTGTCTCCTCTTGGGAGCCTCATGAAGTTGCCTTCCTGTACTCCCTGTCCGGGGTTGTTGATGGCTGTGTTGATGGTGACCTGGTACCATGTTAGTTCATAGGGGACCTCCACTCCGCACCTCTCCTCATTCTCTGTTTTCCATCAGTTTCCTTTCCATTCGATGTTTGATCTAGTTCTTTATCACTTCATTTGATGCTTAGAGTTCCAGGATTGATGTTAGTATCTCTATTACTTAGTTTTTCAGATCTTTTCTGCAGAAGGACAGCATGGTTTGTCTGTCTAGGGCACCATGCTGTCTCTATCTCCTCCCTTCCAGCTTTAATTGACTTCTTGCTGTGTTTTGTTTCATCAGCAATTATGTTAGCCAGAACTCCAAGACATTTGGACACTTTCTCTAGAGGGAAAATATCTTTGTATTTATGTTGTTTAGTAGATGGAAAATAATTTCCTACTGATTGTTCAAGCTGCTAACAAATTACCTCAATGCAATAAATGAGGTATAGAGAGTTGCAGTCTTTTCAAAATGTCTATACCATTCTATGGACAGTTCTTAGCTAAATTGCTTATCCAGAGAATGTAGTCTTGTGATTAAGTCCTTTTAATCTATTCTGTAAACTTAAATTCCTAAGATAATTTTTCATCTAAAGTGTTTTCTAAAGTGCTTTAAACAGGAAATTTTGAATTAACAAATGATTTTATGCATTTTAAACTCCACTTTAATAAACTGTAATTAACATAATTTTGTTCATAACCTTCATTCCTTAATACAATTATTTGACAGCACACACTGTCTGCACCAGTATTACCTATCTTATCTATCAGCTAGCTCCCATTTCCCCATCTTGTTCACAAGTTTATTACAATAGAAGCTTGGTTATATTAGCTTGGAATCCTGCCTTCTGCTCTGTCAGTCTAAAAACTATCAAGACAAAATAACAAATTTTGACAAAGTTTGTTTTTCTAGCAGTTCTGCTGAATTTTCGAAGACCTCATAAATCATTTGTTCACTTGTTGGTTTTAAAATCTCAACTGCCTTATCTGTATTATGTTAACATCAAAACAAATCAGTTAAGAACTTACAATGAATAGGTTAATGGTTCAGGGCTCTATAGACAATCCAAGGATGGATTGAAGCTTCATACGTTGGTGATCAGAATACTGGCTCTTGCATCTGATAGAGTTCAGACTTCAGCTCTGCCACTTTATAGCTATATTTTTGACCAAGTCAACGTTTCTTAGCCTCATTTTTTAAAATACAAAAATTGGAGAAAATATTTAGGGAATGTCAGGATATTATGACAGTTAAATGAGATATGTCATATACAACGTACAAAAGATTTTCCAGTAAAGTGATGTGTTCAGTGGAAGCTAGCTGCCTTTCCCCTTGCAATAGTTATCAATGCTATGTCTGATTTCTATTGTTGGGGATGCCCCCATTCTCTATTAGCTCAATCTCTTACTAGGACTACATGGAAGAAAATGCTAATAGAATCAACAGGAAGAATTAGTTTCCTGCAGCTGAGAATACTTTGTTACATCAGATTAGCACCAATATTACCTGTTTTATGTACATGAAGCTTAGATATTATTTAATTTAATTATAATTTTAAAAAACTGAAATTTTGCTCACATGGTTGGTTTCCTGTTGGGCATGGCATCTTAAAAAGTGATTCATTTAAATAACAATCCAATTATTAAACTTTGAAACACTAGATGTTTTGAGTATGTTTCTATTGGATTTAAAGTTTTATAAAACTTTCCAAATGTTACTTAAGCATCTTTTTATCATATTTGAAATATTGCCAGATTAAGACCTCTGCTCAGCAGGCATGATGTGGGGATATTAGAACTTTTATCGTTTCTAAGACTGATTATTATAAGTCTTAATTATCCATCCTCCTAGCCAGCTGCACTGGCAGACAGCATTTACAATGGATGATGAAGCAAAGAAGGACTCTCCTCACTCCATCCAGATTAACAGGCCACTTCTCTCCTGCTCTAGCTTTTTAGGTCTAGTATTGCTTCTAGAAGAAAAAAAACACACGCATTTTAGTGACCTATTATAAGTTCATTTGGGGGTCTTTCTCTAATTCAAATATTTGTTTAGCTCCTATGTTGATCCAGGTTCTGTTTCAGGTGCTGGAGATGCAAGGTTTATTAGGTAAGGTTATTTTTTCACTATCTGTGGTTGGCCAGAGAATAATTCTGGGAGGAAGATATGTGAGCCTGGTTAAAATGAGTGTGCCGGTGATATGCAGAGTAAGAAGCATTTCAGAATGTGTAATGCCGTGTAGGAAGAAAATAGTGTGCTTTATTTTGGGAAGCTGATTTTAACTGTTTAAGATTAAAATATTAGCATATAGAAAGCATGACAGCTAAATGATTTTGATGATATGATAATAAAGCTATTAGCTTCTACTTATTAAATATTTAGAATACGACAGGCCATGCCAGTAGGGTTACCTTCATTAATCCTTGCAACCCCACATTTCAACTTTTCTATATTTTTATTCCCATTTTACAAATGAGGGTCTGAGGCGCACAGATGGTAAGTAACAATCACCAGTTAGAAAGTGGCAGAGCCGTGATACAACCTCAGGACACGTGATCATTGTGCCAAAGAGTCTCTTGTGTAAGACTCGGAAACTCCTGCATCAACACAGGGGAGTCAGTGAAGGACTTGACTCCCGTAAAACATCGAGGCATCACTACAAGACTAATGGGGGTAGCTAGTTGCACTGAAGACTTTGCTGTTTCCTTTCAAACATAGATACATAAGGAGCAAGGACAGACGGGCAGTGTTATTTATGAAAGATTAGTGTCCTGCTTGCCACTTCACACCATTTACAGTACCTTACTCCTTTACCTTCCTCCTGGGGAAAAAGAATAAACCCAACTCTTTGAGTATCAGGCTATTTACCCCTTCTGTTTCCTCTTTGCTATCACCCGCCAACCTTCTGGATGTGCTTCTTCATTAATTTAATAATTTGGCAACTGGCTCTCCCATCCCCACCACTGCCATCATTGAATGGCATCATCTGGCCTCTCAGTTTCTCATCTCCACATTTTCCTCCTCTCCACCTCAGCCATCCACTCTCAGTGTCACATAAAAGGATGCAGTACTTGAAATTTCACCTTGAAATATGAAATTCAGACATTCTGCTCTCTCACCCCTAGCTTTTATCCATCTAGCCTGTTTGCTCAGTTACTTTCACTAAATCTGTTCTTTCACCCTATTGGGGACTTTTACATCAAGTTCTTCCCATCTGCTCTGTTTCCTATCCTGATATCACAGATTGAATTGTGCTTCCCCAAAAGACTTGTTAAATTCCTAACCCCAATACCTGTGAATGTGACCTTGTTTGGAAGTATGGTCTTTGTAGATGAATTAGTTAACATTAGACCATTCTGGAGTAAGCTAGGCCCTGATTCAATATGACTGGGTCCTTATAAGAAGAGTTCACCCACAGGGAGAATACCATGTGATAACAGAGGTAGAAATTGGAGTGATGCATCTACAAGCCAAGTAATGCAAAGGATTTTCTGGAATACCAGATGCTAAAAGGAAAGGATGGAATAGATTCTCCCCTAGACCCTTCAAAGAGATATGGCCCTGCTGACACTTTGATTTTGGACTTCCAGCCTCCAGAACTGTAAGAGAATGAATTTCTGTTGTTTCTAACCATCCAGCTTGTGGTAAGTTGTCCCTGCAGCTCTAGGAAACGAATACACTTGGGTAGTGTCTATGGTCTCACATTTCAATCACTCGTCATTATCTTGCAGTTCCATGCCCTTTTGTTCTTTATATACCAGTTTGGAAAATTCTGATCTTGTATTAATACAACTATGTGAGTTTTTCTGCTGGAGAGCTGCTGGAGAGTATCATGCAGCTCTTTAAATATACGTACTTATCAACCTTAATAACCCTTCAACAATTCTGGGCAATACCACTGCGTTTCTCCAGTTGTTATTCTTTTCTATTCAATGCAATGATCATTTCAACCATTCTTTACTCACATTATCTTTCTCCTTTACTCTCAGCAATACCTTACTTCATACAGAAAACACTTCAACAGCTTCCTGCCAAACCAATATAACTTTTACCATTGTTATTCATCATTTCTTCCTTCTGTTCTGATATAGCTGAAGAGATATCTTTCTTTCCCTCTTTAGGACCATTCTCTGCATTAGAATGCTAGATCTGGTCTCTGCCTATCTTCTCAAGAAATTTGCCCTATATTTAAAAATATGCTTTCTGTTTATTTCCCGTCTCTCCCCATATGCACTCCTATTTACATCCTCAGTTTTACAGCTAAATTTGGAAACAGTTTTCTGCACTTATTATCCTATGTTTCATCTATCATTCATAGAGAAATCTTCTTCAATCTGGATTTTGCCCCACTCCCCTTTATCAAATGTCTGTTGCAAAGGCTACCAGTGATCTTCTTGCTTAATTTAATAGATACTTCATAGTTCTCATCTTATTGACATTTCAGCAGTGTTGACCATTTATCACTATCTCATTGATACTCTCTTCTTCCCTTGGTTTCCATGATACCTCACTCTCCAGAATTTTCTTCTACTTCTCTGTTTATTCCTTCTCAGTTTCCTTTGCCAACTGCTCCTTCTCTACCCAATCACTAAAGTTAGGAGTCCTTGAGGGTTCTGTTCAGGACTTTTTTTTTCTTTCTCTCTTCAAGCAATCTAACCCACTAACATGGCTTCAGTTACCATTTATAAGCCAATGACACCTAATTTAGACATGTGGATCAGACTTCTGAGCTTCAAAACTGCACAGACAGCTTTCTGTAGGACATAACCATTTTAGATATTTTGTAGGCACTACAAATTCAACAAAACAAAAATTGAAAACATCACCATGGTTTTTCCAGCCAGAAACATGTAAGTCATTTTTTAACCTTCTCTTCCTCACCTCTAACCCATGTAGTTCATTCTATTTCTTAATCAGCTGTGGAATCCATCTATTTGTCTCCATTTCCTCCTCAGACTCCTATACCATCACCCTTTTCTCCTTCCTGAACTACTGTAAGACCATACAAATTGGTCTTCCCACATCCCCTCCTTTCCATTTCTGTTTTATTCTCCACATATCAACAAGAGTGATGATTTTAAATGGAAATCTAACCTTGTCACTCTCCTGCCTGAAGTCCTTCAATGGTTTAAAACTTATAAGACCCTCTGTGACTTGTGCTTCATTCACTGTTCTAGTCTGATTTTTCTGTTCTCTTCTCCATTCTGTATGCTCGAGCCACACAGGGCTCCTTTTAGTTCCTCAAGCGTTCCAGACAGTTTCCTATCGCAAGAACATTGTCCATGCTGTTTCATCTGTCTAAATACTCTCATCTTCCTTACCTTGCAAACTCAAACTTAAAGTTTGCTCAAACATCTCATCCTCTGTGCTTGCCCCCTTTCCCTCTGTAACAATGGTAACTTTGCCTGTTACATGTAAACTCAGAAAAAATTTGGTGCTTCATTTTTTTCAGTCGTTCAGAACAACTTGCAATTATAGCACGAGCAGTTGTAAGCTTTGTGAGGAAAGATACTATGTTACCTATTCACCACTTGATTCCTAACACCTAGCAACAATATTGCTGGCCATAAACATTTGTTGAGTGGAAGAATCCTCCTCACATTAAACTTCTTTAAATAAAGACTAAAATTACTTTTCTGAAGTGTTTCTTTTGTTGTCATTATCCAGGTTACTTATAGTCTATAACTGAAAATTATTACAGTGTTATATCCAAAGTGAGATTTTCATTCTCCTCGGTGATAAAAGCATATCATGGAAATGTTGAATGAAGATTCAAGGGTACATTTTGATGCTTTCTATACTTTCTACTGAAGAACGTTGTTAAAACCTGAACAGAAAACTAAATGATAATGGAAGAATAGGAGAAACTGAACAAGCCAGGTCACTTTCTGATTTGGGTGTTCAAGCATCCAGATAGGCAAAGTGATTCTGAATTGCAACATACCACTCTTTTTCCAGCAGCAAATTACCACGATCCAGAAGACAATAAAATCATTGGGGGAGGGAGAAAGAAACAGATGCTCTTTTTTTAAAAAAAAATTTTCAGTCCCTAGAAAGATGCAGTTGTGCTCCTTCAAAAGTTGTTCTATCTCTGCAAGATTATTCTGAAAGTGTTTGCAAAGATAATTACCAAGCTATCTAATTCCAGATATATTATGATAAGAAAAAAATAGAATCTATTGTATTTATAAATAAGATGTCAAAGGTGACATCATCATACAGAGTGCAGATATAAGCTTGAACATAGTTTGGATATTTGTAACTTTTAAGCGTTAAGTGTTGGCATTGCTAAGGAGTCTCATATTTTTACCCATTGATTTAATATCAACTAAGCAAATGAGTATATTTAAATAGAACATTTCTCCTAAACAGTAATTAGTAGCTTCAGTGATGAACAATTTGACTTTTTAAACTTATGCAAAATGACAATACATGACAGTTTTTTCTCTACATTTTTATATAATGCTTTTAATTAAAAAATGTACCATACCACTTTGCTCTAAAAAGAAATTCTTTCTGAATTTTACTTGATTTATGCAAAATTTAATGATGAATTTTGTCAATGAAAGAATGTGAAGACTTCGATTTTTGTCATTAAGAGACCAGATAAAATGAACTCCTTCATTAAGTATGTATGCTTTGTAGCTTTCAGCTTTACTTTTATTAAAATATAATTTTCCCTTAATAATTTTATTCCTCATTTTTCTCCCTCTTCCTTTTTGAAATGATTAGATTACCTAATTACTTATCTTCAAAGTAAAATCTATTCCGTGTTGACATACATGAGTCCTATCTTGGGAAAATTTCTCACAATGGAATATTGCCAAAAGTGCATGGTTAGTTCAGTTCAACCCAGCAGCAGTACTGAAAAATGATATATGGCATATATCTTAATGACAGCAGAAAAATTACACTGTCTTTATTTGCCAAAGCATTCATACTCTTAATTTCATGAGGATATTTTTAGTTTCTAGTAATTTGGAAAAAGGTGACAGGTGACAAAATCACAAAATAAACTTTAAAAATATGGTGTAGAACTCTAGTTATATGTAATGTCTATAAAATGTATAGAAAATTACATTTCCATTCCAATAACACCTGTGACATTTAGACTTTCGATAGAATTCCTGCTTTCAATCTCTACCTGTTTCATATGTCAGGAGTAGTTCTAAATATAGACAGAGACCTTAGAGTAGCTAGCACTCAAAGGGTATGTGGTGCAGCAAATAGTAAACTTCAGGCCTTTCTACTTTTTATAATTGCTGTGTATAAAGTGGTTGATAAAATTATAATTCATGGTTAGGAAAACTTAGAAATTTAAAATACAAAAAAATACAAAAACAAAAAACCTTTAAATGACCATGGTTAAAAGAAAAGAACAAAAAAACTGCTGCTATATACAGTTTTTACTTTACAACATATTCATAGATACCATGCCCAGTGATATTCTAACAAAAAAAATTAGATTTATTATTATATCTTCTGAAATAAACTTGCTTTTATGTAGATGGAGAGAATATGCTCATTAAAGCAGCAATTATTCTTGATTTCCATTTAACAATCTCACTACCATACAAAGGATTTTCATTCACATAGTTCACTACATACTTGTTATAGATTTTTTTTTCTGGCAACATTTATCTTTCTTGTTTTATGAACCAAAGCTATTTTATATTTTCTACATTTGTATTTTTTACCTCTTCTTTATAAAATTCTCATAAATAATTTCTGGATTTCAAAGGTTCCTGGCAGCTGGACATTTGGTAATAGCTATTTCTAACTGATGTTCAAAGAAATGCGATGATGGGCTAAAAACTTACAGAACAGCCTACTTCTTTTTTCTTTTTCTTTTTTGCTTGTGAGCTGACATTGCACACTTGTGCACAAAGATAGACAACGGTAGAGAAAGTGAGATGTCATTTGTTTACAGGAGTACTATGGCGATAAGCAGAATAGCAGGAAGTGTGAAGAATAGGTAGTTGTTTGACAGTTTCTTAGAGGCTGTGTCTGAAAGAATGGCAGGATTGATGAGCAAATCAGAAAACAAGTTCCTCCAGAAGACAGGGCTATCAAAGCACCTGGCCTCACGTGGACACTCACCACTGCTGCGTCTTCCCAGGAGGCCGTTTCCAAGCTCCGAGGTAGGCGGTCTGCCAGAGAGCTCAGTTTGCTGTGCCTAGGTCCCCTGGACCTACCAACGTGGAGAACAGTGGCCACCCAGCCTCAAGGTGCTCTTCTTAGCGAGCGACCCTCCACCTGGAGAAAGAAGGGCATTGTTACACAGGGACCATCCAAATCACTGCAGCTGCACAGGAGCAATCCACGTACATAAGTTCAATTTTTACTTATTGCTAACACATTTATAATTATATGAGTTTTAAAGGTTTTTTTTCTGCAAAAGATGAATAAAATGATCAATTTTATATAGTTGTTCATTTGTGGATACATAACATTCACTAAAGATATAGATAAAACCCTGGAAGCATATGGATGGCTATAGTTAAGTACAAGATCTGGTTCTGATCTGGTTGGCATCGGATTTAATTTTCCTAGGATATTCAAGTCTAGTATGATAACCTGTTTGGATATATTCGCCTGTTCGTTTTACAATAAGGCATAATATGATTCTGGTAGGAACTAAAAGAAATTCAACATTATGTGAAGATTTTCCTTTATAAAATGATAGATTATATTATTACCTCTAGAAAAGTGAAGGAGACAACACACCTGTTGGGGGAAAGCTCCTCCCCCATTCCTGACTTTCTTTCCATTTTAGGAGCCCTCCGTTAGCATAACAGTACAAGCCTCTTCTGCCACCTTGTTTCTTTAGCCCGAGGGAAGATGAAATGACTTATCCGATTGGTGAGTTTATAAAGAAAGCCAGCCAGTTGCCTTGGAGTCGATTTCTACTCCTGGGGACCCACATAATGTTAGAGTAGAACTGCACTCACGGGGTTTTTAAGGCTCAGAACTTTTGGTAGCATCATCAGGTCTTTCTTCTCAGATGTCTCAAAAACCAAAACCTGTTGCCGTGGAGTTGATTCCCACCCGTGCCACCCTATAGGACAGAGTAGAACTGCCCCCTAAGGTTTCCAGGGAGCAGCTGGTGGATTTGAACTGCTGATCTTTTGGTTAGCAGCCATATCGCTTAACCACCAACGTTTTGGTTAATGGTCGAGTGCTTAACGGTCCCACCTAGGGACTCCTTTAGAAAGAAAACCTGGGCCTTTTTAGCCCAAACTCTTCCTTTGTCTTTCTCTTGGGAGCTGTCCTCTCCTTAGAGAGCATGTGCTCTTTACTGTTCTCTAAATGTCACAAGCTTATTCAGGGGCAAGTACTATCCGTGATCCAGGGATTGGGGGAACTGGGGAGGAGGGGGCAATAGTTGGGTGTGTAAATTCTATTCAGGGGAGTGTTATCAATGGCCAACGTCTGATACCATGGCCATGGTCTCTTCCCTATTTACCTCTCCAACTTCATCTTGTGCATGTCATCCTGACATACACCACCAACTCCAACCACAGGGGCCTTCTGTTAATTCTTAGGACACCTACACTCATTTTTGCATTAGGAACTTTGCTTCTGACATTCTTTTCTGGGAGTGCTCTTCCCATTAATCTACAAATGGCTGGCTCCTTCTCACCTTTCAAGCCTGATTTAAATGCCATCTACTCAGCTAGACTTCTCTAACCTGTCCATCTAAATACCAACCCTCCCTCCATTACTGAATACTACAGTACTCCGTTCATTTCCTTCTTAGTTACTTCAGTTTGTCATTAAATTGTGATGATTGTTTTAGTATATTGTTTTAGTATATTGTTTATTGTCAGGCTTTTCAAACCTCTCCTCCTTGCCCCTGACTCTAAGCTCCAGAAGGGCAGGAGTTATGTCTGTTTCATTCACTACTGTGACATAGTATTTACCCAACATTTCTTGAATAAATGATCAAACAGGCATAGATAAACATGGAATCTTAGAGTATAATAATAATAATTTCTGAGAATTATTAAAAGGGGCTTAATAGTTTAACATCATCATGAAGTATCTTTGAATGTATGTTTTCACAGATCAAATGCAAAATAATAAAAAAACTGAAATTCTTTACTGTGTCATATGATGCTAGTGAATAAAAAGAAATCTGGGGAGGATGTGTATCATTTACCAGCATATAGTTGGGAAATTCTGTGCAAAGTAAAGTGTTTTCACAGAACATTCTTATTTGTTGAGTGTCATCAATAAAATGCAGCACTAAAGATATTATCCCAAGATATTCTAAGTGGCTAAGTAAAAAACCGTGTGGTCCAATGTCAGCATGTTCATTAGGATACTGGTAGGCAGCACGTAGAGTCAACATAACCTAAGATTTCAGACCACTCAAAAGAATTGAGGAGTCCAACCCTTCTCATGGTTTTCCTTGTGGGCCAGCGTCAGTGGGAGCCATAACTGTGATGGTGGCAATGGCCATGAAGACAGTGACTGCAGTGCTACCAGTACCTGACAGGCTCAAAATAGGAAACAAAAACATGATTCTTAATATGTCATGAGATTATAGGGTTTGGTGAATGGCAATTTATTTTGTAGATGACTTCCTTGTAATTCCATTTACTAAGGAGTGTTCTCTCTGCTATAATCGATTGTGTATCTTCTTGTAAACCCCCTACTAACAGGAAGATCACAACAGCAAACAGAGTTTCTGAAAACAAGCACAACCCAAAACTCATTCGTGAGTAAACTAAAATTAAATAGAGAAAGAATAGAGCCACATTGGGCCATTGAGGGCACGGACCTGCAGCTGTCTCAAGAGGTCCAGTCTCAGATTCTGAACCTCCAGGAGCACTGACAAGCCTAAGATTTGGGACCTTATTTTGTACCACACTGACCCTGATCACACCAAAATGTTGGGCTAATCTAGGCAGGAAAGCTTGTGGGAGATGCTGATCAACCTAAAATCAGGTTGAACACCTTACCAAAGACCAGAACTTACAAAGAAACTCCCAACGCAGCATGGTTAAGAATCTCCTAAAAAAGGAGCACACAGATGTATGTGTACTTTTCAGTCTCTGGGTTCTATTGGGATTTGGAGTGTGTGGAGGGGTTGTGCTAGGAAGCAGGCAAATTACACCTCCACATCAGTCTTTAAGGTCTTGGAGTATAACTCTCAGTATATACTCAAATGATGCCAACAAAATTCTAGATCTAGCAACAGTTCATATCTTAGAGAATCTTACATTAAAAGAACATCAGCCAGTCAATCGCAAAATGATAAATATTGTATGAGACCACTATTATAAAAACTCAAGAAAAGGTTTACACACAGAAAGAAACAATCTTTGATGGTTACCAGGGAGGGAGAGGTGGAGAGGGGAAATCACTAACTAGATAGTAAAGCAAACAAACAAACAAAAAAACTTTGCCTTCAAGTTGATTCCGACTCATAGCAACCCTATAGGACAGAGCAGAACTTCCCCATAGGGTTTCCAAAGAGCAGCTGGTGGATTCTAACTGCCGACATTTTGGTTAGTAGCTGAGCTCTTAACCACTACACCACCAGGGCTCCAACTAGATAGTAGACAAGTGTTAACTATGGTGAAGGGAAAGGCAATACACAATATAGAAGAAGTCAGCACAACCTGACCAAGGCAAAGGAAGACACTGAGAGGAATGCAAGGAAAAAAAGAAAAAAAAGGCAGCCACAGTAAGTAATATAACATATACAAACCTACAACAACAGTAAAAACAAACAATAATTTACAAGCAGATACATAGGTAAATACATATGCTAAATAGGGAAAGGAGGGCATACAGGTGTATACTCACGCACATATATTGGTTAAAAAACAACACTAACCCCAGTGCCATCCAGGTTACTCCAACTCATAGCGACCCTGTAGGGCAGAGTAGAACTGCCCCATGTGGTTTCCAAGAAGCAGCTGGTGGATTCCAACTGCCAATCTTTTGGTTAGCAGCCTGAGCTCTTAACCACTGCACCAGCTGGGATCCTCTATGTAGATTAGGCTGTTGATATTTTCACATACATATTTGTATGTGCAGCATGTATATTCATAAATTTAATAGATCACAAAGGGCACACAGTCACAGAACCTTCCTAGACACAACCAAATACCTGGAGGGACCAAGTTACTGGAACTGAGGGCTACGGACCTTGGTCTTGGGGGACATCTAGGTCAACTGGCATAAAGATCATGTTCTACATCCTATTTTGGTGAGTAGCGTCTGGAGTCTTAAAAGCTTGTGAGTGACCATTAAGATACATCTATTGGTCTCCTCCTGTCCGGAGCAAAGGAGAATGAAGAAAACCAAAGACAAAAGGAGACAATTAGTCCAAAGGACTAATGGACCACATGAACCACAGCCTCCACCAGCCTGAGCCTGGAAGAATTAGGTGGTGCTACTACTACCACGGACCACTCTGACCGAGATCACAATAGAGGGTCCTGGACAGAGTGGGAGGAAAATGTAGAGCAAAATTCAAATTTACAAAAAAGAACAGACTTACTGGTCTGACAGAGACTGGAGGAACCCCCGAGAATATGGCCTCTGCTCACCCTACTAACTCAGAACTGAAGCCACTCCCGAAGTTCACCTTTCAACCAAATATTAGACAGGCCTATACAACGAACAATAACACCCGTGAGGAACATACTCCTTACATCCATCAAGTATACGAAACCAAATGGGCAGCAATGAAAAAGCAGGAAGGGGCTGGAAAACCTGACGAATGGAAATGGGGAACCTGAGATGGAAAAGGGAGAGTGCTGGCACATTGTGGGGATTGCAACAAATGTCACAAAACAATTTGTGTATAAATTTTTGAATCAGAAACTAATTAAAAAAAAAGAACAGCTAAATAATATAGTTCACAAAGTTCATATTCTGCATTTGCATAAAGCAAGTAGTAGCTGGGGTCTTAAAAGCTTGCAAGCTGCCATCTAAGGTACAGCTATTGGTCTCCACTCATCAGGGACAAAAGGTAACCAGAATCTCAGAGAAGAAACAAGTCTATGAGGCTTATAACCTACAATAACCACGACCTCATCTACCCTGCGACCAGAAGAACTAGTTGGTGCCTGGCTACCACCACTGACCGTTCTGACCAAGGTTAAAATAGATGGTCCCAGACAGAATGGGAGAAAAATGCAGAACAAAATTCAAATTCTTAACAAAGGGCGGACTATGGACCAGTTGAGACCAGATGACTTCTTGAGACTATCCCCCTGAGACAGTCTAAATGCTGAACCAAAACTATCCTCCATGATTACCTTTTAGCAAAATAGCAGAGTGGCATACAAAACAAAGGATATTACCCATAAGAACGGTGCTCTGCTAAAAAACCATCTGTATGATACCAAAAGGTTTCAGCATTTACTCTAAAGCAAAGATGAGAAGAAAAGGGGCAGGGAAACTAGAGTACTGGAAACGGAAAAACCAGAACACAATTACAGAGAATGTTGACACATTGTGAAAATGTAACTAACATCACTGAACAATTTGTGTGGAAATTGTCAAACAGGAACCTAAAGTGCTGTGCAAGCTTTCACCAAAAACACAATAAAATATTATTTAAAAAAATAAAAGAACATTAGCCAAGTTACTATAAACTCAGTGCTTTTTGACAGAAAGTTATCAAAGTAACAATTATCAATAGATGGTGATTATATATTTATAATATATTTATAATATAAATATATGTATATATATTTATGGATGTATTTTTTAATCATGAAAATATGTGTATATTTCTGAAGACAGTGAGAGAGAGAGCGCTGTCCAACCATGTACTCCAGTTCCTCATTTCAGACTTCTTTTCCTCAAAATATTGGGGATTTAAATTTAAAAATAATAGCTACATCAGTGCATTATCAGTTCTAAAGTTATGCAAAGCTTTATACTATTAAAATATATGATATTTGAACTTATTTTAGAGCATATGTTTCATTGCATTATTCATTTTTCTATTATATACGTGTGTATGTGCACAGAACACCTTAGTGTATTTCATTTCCAAAGCATGTGTTTCTGGGAGGGTTTCTGCCAAGAAAGTGAGTGTGTCAATGAGGTATTCAGACTTTCATGTTACCTACTCAGAGTTTGGGTGCATCACCAGCATGTAATGGAGATTATAGCTAAATAAATGACTCAGTAGTCAACCTTCTAGAAATAGCTGTATTTAGCTTTTAGGGTAATGTTAACTTCACTGTGGTATTAGTAATCTCATCAACTTTTTGGTTAGGGATGGATAAATAACTAGCTTTTAGTATGTAAATTACCAACAAAAACGTTTTGCAGAAAATGGGTCAGGTTAGAGATGTAAATGAGGCCTAAAATGTCTCATTAGGTTTTGAATTGCCTTTTTTTTTCCCCAAGCATTATAAATCTTGCAAGCTTTTGGGGTAATTTTCTTGCTTAAATAAGCTAGTAAGGTCTTTTCCAATAATAAATGAACTAAAATACTTCTCAAAACTAATTCTACTTGAAAAGATAGAGCAAATTGAATATTGAGGTATAATTTATTTTAAAGTTACTTCATTTTTTTGTGTGTGCTAATATTTTTAGATAATAGTTGTACAGACCATGCATACAGATTTCATAATAGACATAGTGTTCAGAGTGGAGAGATGTCGCTTTCAATGCCTTTCATTTAAAATCAATTGTATGTTTGAAGGATACTTTTCAGGTCTTCAGACAAATTGTGAACTATGGAAAATCAGTCCATTTTTAGTGAAGGAATGGATCTTCTTTGATTTAACAGAAAGCCTCTCTGCTTCTTTTCTGACAAGTCCCGTCTGTGATGCTCATTACTAATCCATATTTTCAGAATAAATGTTATGCAAAAACATGATTTTGCTCATAGGACTGCTCTTGGCCAGTTAAGTGATCACTGCAGATGCAAGAGCAAGGCAAACAGATTTAGATCTTACGAGACACTGATAAACGGTGTCACATTGCAGAGTGAGACTGTCACTAGGCAGTTTCACACATCTTACTTTACCACGTTGGTTCCTATTCTACAAACCACTCATTTACAGCCATCTGAATTAGCCTTGTGTGACAATGTATGAAGTGTTTGTTGGTTATGTTCATCTATCACAGCATTGCCAATGTTTAGGACAGTTTAACATACCAAACTCATGAAAGGGGGCTGAATTTTTGTCACTCTGAAAGCTGCAAAAGTGAAAGAGTAAATACGTAATTACGGCAACTACCTGTATTTAACTAGCTTAAAAAACTGAAGGAAAATCAATCAACCAGTTGGCATCATTTGGTTTATTTCTGTGTTGGGCTTAACTGAGGATAAACACGTAAAACCAGTGATTATAAAACCACGTTAGGATAGCTTTCATTTTAACTGTCAGCAGCAACCAATATCACACTTCCCACCCCAAAAGAAAGGCAGCTCTTTCTAAAAAACCCACTGCAGTATTTGCCTGATCCTTCATACATTTATCTGAAAATTTTTGTTTTAGCAGCCTTTGCAGTGGATCTTTATGAAACAAAGCTGTTTACGTTTTCCCTGTTGTTTCTGTTAGCTGTTGAACTGGCCTCAACTCATGACAACCCCGTCAACAGCAGAATAAATGCTGCCCTGTCCTGCACCATCCCATTAGCTGATCGGACCCTCGTGACCCATAGAGATCTCATTGGCTAATTTTTCGGAAGTAGGCCTTTCTTCCTAATCTGTCTTACTGTGGAAGCTCCCTTGAACAACACAATATCCTCCACAGACAATAGGGTGGCTGTTCATGAGGTGCATTGGTCGGGAATCAAACCTGGGCCTCTATCATGGAAAACGAGAATTCTACCACTGAACTACCGATGTCCTCACATTTTCCCTAAGCAGTCTAAATGATGATATGAATAGATTTTATTGTTTCATTAATTTCATACATTAAGAAAAAGAAGTGAGATTAAATTCTTCACAAAAGTATTTAATTTAAATTGGTCTGTGTTACCTACTACAGTTTTACAGATAAAGAGAAGTTGCTCTCACGTACTTTAGCAAAGGGTACGTGGAGGAGGTGACAGCAGATAGAGAGAATGTCCAGGCCTCTTCTCACCAGGTTAAAATAATAGAGCTACTCAGGTGTTACGTAGCTGTTTTATGTCATGTATTTTGATGGAAGATAGTTTCTGTAGACAGGACAGATAATCTGAGAGAAAAATATGAGTCCCTACATGGACTTATATGGTCTACATACTGCCATGTCACCTTTTTTTTTTGCTCACTACTAAAATTCTATTATCAGCCTCCCTAAATCTCACACACTTCCTTGTCTCACCTTAGTCCACTGAGTATTCCTTTTACTTTCACCATGGCTACGTCTTCTCGCTGATGACCTCAAGTCCTCCCTGACAGGATCTTCACTCCAAGGGCAACCTTCTCCCAGGGCTCAGGAGCAGGCCACGGACACATCCCCTCACCTTCCTTTGATTGCACTCACTACTTCTCTCAGAAGACTGTGTCACACAAGACTATGTCATATTCTCACTTAGTCAGAGATAATAAGAATGGCTGAAATTCACTAAACACCATGTGCCTGGCACCCTGTTATGTTCAAAACGATCCCTGCAGTGAGGTAATTATTAGTCCCACTCTAGAGATGACAATACAAAGGCTCAGAGAAGCAAGGTACCATGACCAAGATCATATAGTATGTGTTGGGACAAGGACTTGAATGCAGGTAGAATGACTCCAAAATCAGTGCATGAGTGCACTATATATGATAAACACAGTCTTGTTAAGCACATGCTTCTTATACTCTTTCTGTCTTCTAACACATACTGTCATCTATATTGGGTGTGTAATAACAGAAGAATTAGAATGCTGATCAATCCAGTCCAGTATGGGTTTTTTTTTTGCAAATAGTGTCCCCCTCAGGCTGTATCTGAGAGGACACTTGTTCTCCTTGACATAAAGATGAGCATGACCTGGAACCCAGATCCAAGTGGAAGTTCTTTAAGATCCTGTCATTTATATGACCATCTAAAGTATTTTTGAAATATAATTACATTTCTTGGTAAAGTCTCTTGGTAAAATGTGTTCAAGAGATCCATTACAAATAATACCTCACATTTGCTTAAACATTTACAACAAAGTTTTCATAAATGTTACATCATTTTATTCTCAAAGTAACTCTCTAAAGTAAGCAGAACAGATATTATGATTGCATTTTGTCAAATGAGTGAAAAGAAACGCTAGAAGAGAAATTAACACTTATTTAGCACCAACTATTGGGAACATTTTTCTAAGTACTTCACCAAAATTCTCCCTTCAAACTCTCATGCATTCCTATAGCATACATGTAATTAACCGCATTTTACAGAAGGTATAACCGGAGTTTGTAGCCTTAACAGAGCATAAACGGACTGGAACTACTATTAGAAGTCATGCCTATGTCAGAGACCATCCTCTTTCCCTCAATTGCTCAAATCACAGTTGGCAGCACTTTTTTTAACACTCACATAAACCAAAAAACCCACTGCCATCGAATCGATTCCAACACATAGCGACCCGGTAGGACAAAGAACTGCCCCATAGGGTTTCCCAGGCTGTAAATCTTTATGGAAACAGACTGTCACCTCTTTCTTCCACAGACTGCCTAGTGGGTGTTTGAACCACCAACCTTTCCGTTAGCAGTTGAGCGCTTTAACCACTGCACCACCAGATGGCCCTGTTTTATTAGTTATCTCATGCATATGCTGGTTTCCTGTTTCCCTATGTAGGTTTTCATTCTGTCAAGGGAAAGAATCATGTTTTATTTTCTTTGAGTCACTCACAGCATGTACTTTTAAGTTATGCTTAAAAGGCCAAGTTAATACCAATACCAGCAATTTCGATATGGTTGGAAAATCAGAGGAATGCTTCCTCACTGGTACTTTCATCCATTCACCCAGCAAGTATATCTCTCCAGCAAGTGTGGACTTGTACTGGCCTAAGAACCTTCTATTCATTTTTGGGCCAATACTATGACTTAGATGAAATATTTTTGAGGGCCTCAATTTGATCTCATTATGTTATCTTCTGTTCCCCGAGGTTAAGAGACTCTAAAATGACTTGTCCAAAGTTGTAACTGTTGCATTGTTGTGTGTCTTCGAGTCGATTCAAACTCATAGCAACCCTATAGGACAGAGCAGAACTGCCCCATAGGGTTTCCTAAGCTGTAATCTTTACGAGAGTAGACTGCCAAGTCTTTTCCCCTGCGAAGTGGTTGGTGGGTTCAAACCGTCAAATTTTCTGTTAGCAACCAAGAGCTTAACCATTGCACCACCGGAGCTCCTTCAGGTTGTAACTACAAGGAGGCAAAAATCAAGCCTAGAACCACATTTGTAGACATCTCTTTACACTGTACCTCTGTATGTATTTTACACTGCACCTCCATATGTACCTGACACTGCACCTCCACATGTACCTTACACCACACCTCTACATGTACTTTACACCGCACCTCCACATGTACCTTACACCGCACCTCCACATGTACCTTCCACCGCACCTCTACATGTACTTTACACCGCACCTCCATATGTACCTTACAC
>NW_004444166.1:1430944-1469094 GCF_000243295.1 Trichechus manatus latirostris | reverse complement strand
CCTCCACATGTACCTTACACCACACCTCTACATGTACTTTACACTGCACCTCCACATGTACCTTACACCACACCTCTACATGTACTTTACACCGCACCTCCACGTGTACCTTACACCGCACCTCTACATGTACCTTACACTGCACCTCCATGTGTACCTTACACTGCACCTCCACGTGTACCTAACGCTGCACCTCCGCATGTACTTTACACTCTGCCTCCACATGTACCTTACACCACACCTCTACATGTACTTTACACCGCGCCTCCACGTGTACCTTACACCGCACCTCTACATGTACCCTACACTGCACCTCCACATGTACTTTGCACTGCACCTCCATGTGTACCTTACACTGCACCTCTACATGTACTTTACACAGCACCTCCATGTGTACCTTACACTGCACTGTACCTCCACGTGTACTTTACACCGCACCTCCACGTGTACCTTACACCGCACCTCCACGTGTACCTTATGCTGTACCTCCACATGTACCTTACACTGCACCCCCACATGTACTTTACACTGCACCTCCACAAGTACTTTGCACTCTACCTCCACGTGCACCTTACACTGCACCTCCACGTGCACCTTACACTGCACCTCCACGTAAGCTAGTAGTTGTAGTTACTATCTTTATCATATATTCATGTATATCTGTTTAGTAATCGAGACCTAGTCTAGAGACAGTATAGATCTCTAGAAATTTGGAGGATACATATTTATTTAGCGAGCAGCCAGTGTGATAGCATTATGATAATTGGAAAAATTAAATATTTTTTAAAATAACAAGTTGTCAAATTGTTTAATTAATTGGAAAAAGAAAAGCATTTATTCAATAACATATAGGTTGACGTAACTAAAAAGCAATGGGAAAGATGCAAGAAGCACATGATTTTTTCTCATGCGTGGTAGTCTGTGCACATGCATGTACTTATGAATGGGTGGTTATATTAATCCAAATCAGCTTTCTGTTCATGGATTTCATTTCATTTCTCTCTACCCACACCCATCCTATTGTTCGGTGTGAAAAAAAAATTTGACAAAAAAAAAAATGAAGGCCAGCTACATCACATATGTAACACATAGTATGCAAAAAATAAACACTTGTTAAATGAATTAATGATAATAGGTCAGGTAGTTCAGTTGCATTGGCTGAACTGATCATTGCCTAGTAACACTGTGAGAGGAATAACGGGTAATACATGTTTTTAGCCATACGTATCTATGTTCCATGAGATCATACAGTGTATGTGAATCTTGCATCTGTATATGCTCAGCACCAGGCAGAGTACATGATCCATGTTAGACACTCAATGTATATTTGGTGAGTTGATGAATATTGCCTGTTCATAAGGAACTTGTAGTTAAGGAAAGTAGATACCTGAGGAACATTTTTCACTCTTCTTCATTTCTGGCTCCATTTCTTAAAAAGGCATGGCCAGCGTCTTGGAAATATTAGAAAGAAAGCTTCGTCCTTTCTCTCACACGCTTATTTTCATGTTCTTGGAGCCTGTCTGCCCATGACTTGCATGCCTTATCCACACACCTAGGACCAGAGCAACACTTTCCAGCCCCATGGCAGGCCATAAATCTCCATGTCTGGCCAAGGGTTTGCTCTGTAGTTGCAATTATCCACATTCGCACATTTAAAGGTCTAGATTTGGGGGAGGAAAAAGTAAGAAGCCCAATTTGGGTATCAAGTCCAAGCCACGTTCTTGTATCCAGAATTGCCACTTAAATCTTATTTGTACCCTTGTCTGTTTCTTGTGTATATTTCTCATTATTTTTTTAAACTCTGAATGCAGAATGGATCATAGGTGAATGATCACAGTAGATCCAAATCTCAACAGCAAATGTGCTATGTGTTTAGATTCGTTCCATTATTCACAACAGGCCAATCTGATTTTACTGCTCAGTGAGGTTTGTTATATTGTTTATTTAATGGCTATCTTCAAATCTTTTTTTTTTCTATCTTTTAATTGACCAAAAAACAAAAAAAAAAATTTTGCCTTCGAGTTGATTTCAACTCATACAGACCATACAGGACAGAGTAGAACTGCCCCATAGGGTTTACAGAAGTAGACCGTCACGTCTTTCTCCTGCAGAGCAGCTGGTGGGTTCAAACCACTGACGTTTTAGTCAGCAGCCACAATGGTTAACCATTGTGCAACCAGGCCTACTTTCTTTTAACAGTTCGTGCTCAAGGACATTGCACCTTCAAGGATTTTAAGTTCAAGTTCATCCCCTCCCATCTTCATCCCAGGCCCAACTTGCACCTGAACTTAAACTATTGTTCCTTATAGTTCTTGCCTATTGGATCTCAGGAATTGCAGATTTGAATGGCGGTGCCATCATTTTTGGGAGTCAGTTCAGTTACAGCAGGAGAGAAAATGGGAAGACCACTGGACTGGAAGTCAGGAGATCTGGCTTTGCCCCATTTAGGTTTATGACCTCGGCCAAGTCATTTAACTTGTCTGTCAGTTTCCTCATCTGTAAAATTAGGATGCTAGACTAGTTGTCTCTAAGGTATCTTCCGGTTCTAATGTTCCATTGTAGGCGCTTCCAACTGTGGCATAGGAGACTGAAAATCTCTAATTGCTTCAAAGACTGTGTTGAGAGACAAATTAGATCATGGGATTTAGAGTACAGACTTCCCTCACGTAATGCTGTCAGCTAATGACTTTGCTGTTGCTGTTGTTATAATGGCTTTTGAAAAGTTAGCCCCCATTTTGCATGGTTCCTTTTTATTCACTGTAACTATTTTTCCACTCAAATCAAAACAACAACAAGAACTCCCATGCTAAATAAATATATTATATACAGTAATATTTTGACATTAGGGTTTCAGGCAAAAACATATCCACCAATTTACATGACAAAAGAGTTTCTAGTCAGAGAATAAGTTGGAATCATATGCCATGTTTGGATAAACCCAAAATTTTTTGCTTTGTATGAGTTCCCATTAGCAAGAGAGAGGAGAAGTAACACTTTCACAACTCCTCAGTCTGTTATATGCATGTAGTATTCCCATGGTTTCAAAGTGTGCTTATGCCTTCCTTTTGCTTTTCCCCATGGTGTTTTTCTGGACTATAACTTTATTTTCAGTGGAGTGTAAGAAATCTCTGAGCTACAAAAAAGTTGTAAAAATTGTGAAGAAAAAAATTTATAAAGAAAAGAAAATTTCACTACCTGGCATGTATAAATTGTATTTATTTATGTTCAAATTGTTTTTTACTTGTAAAAATTTGTTTTCATTTACAATTGATATATTTTTCCACCTATGAAAAATTTTGGAGTGTCCTGGCCTAGGGAAAAATGTATCATAAAATTTCCCATGTATCATAAAATATCTCATATAAATTATTTTTTTATTTAATTATTATTATTATTTTACTTAGTAGTAGGTTTGCAGGAATAAGTAAAACTTATAAAATCATAAAGCAAGGGATAGGTATATTCATGTCCATCTTCTGATCTGAGTAGGAATATATCATATTATGAAGATTCTGATTAAAAGAAAGCTATATCTCTCTTCAGCAGAATGCCAAAACTTCAAAGTTTATAAATGCAGTCATGGAATCCCGACCCCATCAAACGTCAAAACATCATTGTGCGTGTGTGTACGTGTGTGTGCTCTTGTGCATTGGAGACTGTTTCAAAGTTACATTGAGCTATGCAGAGAGAAAAGAGACAAATGTCCCTTTAGTAAGCAAAGAATTTAGAATGAGGATGGATCTGTCTGGAAAAGGCTGAAAATGATCTATAGTCAAGCTGTCTTCACACCAATCACTGAGACTCTCCTCCAAAGGATCTAGCCAAATAACTAACTGCCTTTACCCACAGCTCTCTGATATATAGAAATTGGGGTCAAGGGCACCTTCTTTCTGGCAACCTGTCTTTCAGTCTCTGACACAAATTTACAAAAATGCCATGTTTGCATGACCTATTGACAGTAACTGCATCTTTCTACAAAAACTTACATGTAAGTACGTACTGGTTCTATCAGCCTGCCCTGTACATTACCCAATTCCAAATACTTCCTCCATCTGATGTTATCTGTTTATATGTTCCTCATTCATTTTCAACAGCACCCATCTAAAGCTTCTTTGGAATGGCTTTCCCATTCACCAGTCTGGTGTCTAAGAGGTATCTGGTTTCTTGAAATCTTTGTTATAAAATACATATGTGAGTGTATTTTTCTGCTCCTGCTGCACAAACACAATAGATGATCAGCGCTGTTTCTTATATAACACAGAGATGTAATTTATTTAAAATTTTCAAATTTATTTACTTCATTAAGAAAAGCTTGCAAGCGGCCATCTAAGATGCATCAATTGGTCCCAACCACCTGGAGTAAAGGAGAATGAAGAACACCAAAGACACAAGGAAAGTATTAGCCCAAGAGACAGAAAGGGCCACATAAACCAGAGACTTCATCAGCCTGAGACCAGAAACTAGATGGTGCCTGGCTACCACCAGTGACTGCCCTGACAGAGAACACAACAGAGAGTCCCTGATGGAATAGCAAAAAGAAGGGCTGCAGAACTCAAGGAGACTGGAGGTACCCCTGAAAGCATGGCCCCTGGATTCTCTATCAGCCCAGAACTAAAACAGTTTCTGAGCCAACTCTTCAGACAGGGATTGAACTGGACTGTGGGACATAAAGTGATACTTGTGAGGAGTGTGCATCTTAGTTCAAGTAATACAAGAGGCTAAATGGGCAGCTTCTGTCTGGAGTAGAGATGGGAAGGCAGAGAGGGCTAGGAGCTGGTTGAATGGACATGGGGAATCAGGGCAGAAAGGAGGAGTGTGCTGTCACAGTATGGGGAGAGCAATTAGGGTCACATAACAATGTACGTATAAAATTTTGTATGGAAGACTAACTTGAAATGCAAATTTCATTTAAACTACAACAATAAAAAAATAAAATAAAAAAGAATAGTTTTTATTAATATTTTGCTATGACTGTGCCAATGTGGCAAAACTCGAAATAGGCAAATGCCTTAAAAAATAATAGTTTAAAAAATATTTTTTCCCTTTAAGAGTATGTGATGCATGAAGGGAGAAAAAACATCATATAACAGGCTTACACTTACTCAACATTTAAAATAAAAAACATAAATGTCCAGAGAAACATTTATATACAGTAACACTTGTTATAATCAGATGTTTTAACCTAATCAGATGTTTCCATTTTAAAACTATCAAAAATCTCAGCTTAACAAGGCTTGTTATAATTTTTTATTTAATGGTGTTTTCAAATCATCGTTATGACATTTTACTTGCTTAATTTTTAGCTACAATGCAAGTCAATTGCTCAGAACTTTGCAGTTCAAGTCCATCTCTCCCACTCCAGGCCCAAGTCCTAACTGAACTTGAGCTATAATGTCTTAGAGGAGGTCAAGGTACTCACTCACAACATGGGTTCCTTGAGGACAGCGTGATGTTGTCTAATGTACCTGCTCAAAACAGCAAACCTGAAACAAGATCTCACATTGACCTATCCATCACTGGAAGCTGGGCCTTGTGGAGGGGAAAAGAACTGTCTTGCAGGAAGGGAGACCTGGTCATGACATTTATTCATACCCTGCTCCAGCATTAGGCAGTCATGCACTTGTTAGTAGCTCTGAAAGCAGCTCCCTTGGGCTGACACCAGGCCCAGCAAAGAGAGAGAAAGGCTACAGGGAGTGTGCTGATGGCCACTGTCTAAGGACAGCGGAGGAATAGAAAGACACGAAATTTAAAATATATAATACAACTCACTTTCTGATCTAAAGTGCCAGTGATTTCTGAAGGGAATGCAAATCTGGCACAGAAGACCTTTTCTTGTATTTTGACATTTTTCTAGAATCACTTGATAGCACTCACATTAAACTTCATTTCGTATGCCCATCCAAAGTGAAATCACCGGATGCAGCAGAGTGTGACATAACTTTCCGAAGGAAAAGAACCAGGATGAGCACTTTTGTTTAAGTATTTATTCAGTGCATTCCAGGAAAGACCAATTAAAAAAAATAAATACAAGTCACACTAAAAAGCAAACTTTAGGCTAATAAAGTACATTGTCCTACTATTTTGAAAATATGCGATTGAATATCTAATTTTTACAAATTCTCCAGCTATCCTTATAATTAAAGTTATCCTGTGTGTGTCTCTGTTCCATCACCACTAAAGCTTTACAATCTAAAATAACTCTAAATATTAATATGAATACTAGTAACAAGAGTAAATTGTCAAACACAGTGAGAAGGATTTTCCCATGGAGTGGAGTAAAGCTGTGACTGCTGTGCATGAGATACACTAACAATAATTGTGTAAATGCAGACTTTCTGTAGAAATTCCAAATAGCACATTCTTAAAGCATGAAAGTGTGTTTGAAGGAGAAAGTTAAGTGGCGTGAGCTATATTTTCCAAAGACTGCACATCAAGGATCTAAGAATAAAGAAAGAAAATCCAGAAAACAGCATGTTAAAGCCTGCTTCCTCTCTGAGGTTGCATTAGAGTTATGAAAAAAAAAAAGGAAGAAAAAACAGGAAGGAAATTAAATTTCTATTTTCACAGGCAATAATGTGTTGCACAATTTGCAATTAAAAATAAATTAGGCACAAAATCTGCAACAGATTGTTTTTAAACTTTCATTAAACCTCTTGAGTTATGCTGCTAGATGCAACGTGCTAACAGAAATGCTAGGGTTGAAATGAGTTTCTGGCATAAGAAATAAAACTATGTCTTCAATCTACAAAAATGTAATTTACAGCTTAGCTGATTGGATGTAGCATTTTAACACCATTTTGGAGGTTTAAGAACAGCAAGTGCCATAATCCTCTGAGTATTTTGATCACTACCTCATAAGAATGTAACATACTTTGTGTTCAAGGGGAACCTTTATCCAGGATGCAAAGCTGGTGCTGAATTATAATCATATTCAAAAAGATTGCAAACCTGTGGGTGTTAAGCTTTGCATTCCCAAGCTTCACCAAAAAGATTTAAGCAACCTACACCGGGACCATGCAGCTGATCTGAGAAGCGTATTCTGAGACCTTGAAGTTTATTTTCATCAGAAGTTTTATACTTGAGGTCTCAAATATTAGACCTTTTTAGTGCTAATCAAAAGTGTTTCTTTCCAAGCCCCAGCAATGACACTTACAAGCAGATGGAATTCATAGGAGAGAAAGAGGAGAGAGACACACACAATAGTTTACCCCCTAAATAAAAGAGAATCTTGAAGGCCTATAAACAACTTCTGATGTCTTTGATGTTATTCCAGATTTCTTGGCTGTATTTGTCTGAAAAAGATTTGTCAGATATTTTCACTACTCAATTTAAATAACTTAAGTTATTTAAATGACAAATGCCATCTGTATCATAAAGCAGTCAACTATTTTGCTGAACTTTTTTTGTTAAGATGAATCAGTGGGTTATTTATGGAGCAGGTGTTGCTCACATTCAGTCTCTAATATAAGACACAAGGATAAAATAGAGATAGAGCTTGGAACTTATTTTTACATAGTCTTTCATAAAATGATTATAGAACATTTGTAAGTTGAAATACTTCACCAAAATAATCAAATAATCACACTTCAATTTCTCTCTATTGTGAATAGGAAAAAAATAAAGGTATAGACATTTGAGGGTCCTGGGACATCAAAGTGAAAACACTGAAAGTAGGAACACAGAGATGTCAATATGTGAAAGATGACAACATTAAAACAAAAAAGAGGGACTAAATAATGTAGTCATAGAACTTTCATATGGAGAGGAAGTCAAGGCGATATCAAGAAATAAAAGACTGGTTTAAACTTAGAAAAATAGAGGTAAATATTAAGGTAACCACAAAGGAAACTAACAATCCTAGACATCAAAATAAAAAACAAGAAAAACATAAAGACTCAGCAAATACAAAATCAACAACAATGAAAAAGTTGAAAAGAAAACACACAAACAAAAATGACTCAGCACAGAAAATTAAGTGGAACAAAAAACTGTCAACAACACAAACTAAAATACATCAAAATGACAACACTAAACTCATAACTATCAATAATTATGCTGAATGAAAATGGACTAAATGCACCAATAAAGAAACAAAGAGTGGCAGAATGGATAGGAAAACACGATCCATCGATATGCCACCTACAAAAGACACACCTTAGACCTAAAGACAAAAACAAACTAAAACTCAAAGGATGGAAAAAAATATATCAAGCAAATAACACTCAAAAAAGAACAGGAGTGGCAATATTAATCTCTGACAAATTAGACTTTAAAGCAAAACCCACCACAAAGGATAAGGACGGGCACTATATAATGATTAAAGGGTCAATACACCAGGAGGACATAACCATAATAAATATTTATGCAGCCAATGACAGGGCTCCAAAATACATAAAACAAACTCTAACAGCACTGAAAAGAGAAATAGACAGCTTCACAATAATAGTAGGAGACTTCAACACACCACTTTCGGTGAAGGACATAACATCCAGAAAGAAGCTCAGTAAAGAAACAGAAGATCTAAATGCCAAAATCAACCAACTTGATCTCATAGACAGACACAGAACACTTCGCCCAACAGCAGCCAAGTATACTTTCTTTTCCAGCACACATGGAACATTCTCCAGAACAGACCACATATTAGACCACAAAGCAAGCCTTAACAAAATACGAAGCATTGAAATAGTACAAAGCATCTTTTCTGACCATAAAGCCATAAAAGTAGAAATCAACAAAAGAAAAAGCAAGGAAAAAAAAATCAAACACATGGAAACTGAACAACACTTTGGTCAAAAACTACTGGATTACAGAAGAAATTAAGGATGGAATAAAGAAATTCACAAAATCAAATGAGAATGAAAACACATCCTACCAGAACCTTTGGAACACAGCAAAAGCAGCGCTCAGAGGTCAATTTATAGCAATAAATGCACACATCCAAAAAGAAGGAAGGGCCAAAATCAAAACATTAACCCTACAACTCAAACCAATAGAAAGAGAGCAACGAAAGAAGCCCTTGGGCACCAGAAGAAAGCAAATAATAACAATTAAAGCAGAATTAAATGAAATAGAGAATAGAAAAACAATTGAAAGAGTTAACAAGACCAAAAGCTGATTCATTGAAAAGATCAACAAAATTGATAAACCTTTGACCAAACTGACAAAAGAAAAAACATGAGAGGAAGAAAATAACCCAAATAAGAAATGAGATGGGTGATATCACAACAGACCCAACTGAAATTAAAAGAATCATAACAGAATACTATGAAAAATTGTACTCTAGCAAATTTGAAAACCTAGAGGATATGGACAAATTTCTAGAAACACACTACCTACCTAAACTAAAAAACAGAGGTAGAACAACTGAACAAAAAAAGAAGAGATTAAAAAGATAATTTAAAAATTTCCAACAAAAAAAGCCTTGGCCCGGATGGCTTCGCTGGAGGATTCTACCAAACCTTCAGAGAAGAGTTAACACCACTACTACCAGAGGTATTTCAGAGCATAAAAAAGACTGGAATACTCCCAAACTCATTCTATGAAGCCAGCATAACCCTGATACCAAAACCAGGTAAAGACAACACACAAAAAAAGAACATTACATACCAATATCCCTCATGAACATAGATGCAAAAATCCTCAACAAAATTCTAGCCAATAAAATTTAACAATATATCAAAAAAAAAATTCATCATGACCAAGTGGGATTCATACCAGGTATGCAGGGATGGTTCAACATTAGAAAAACAATCAATATAATCCATCACATAAATAAAGCAAAAGACAAGAGCCACATGATCTTATCAATTGATGCAGAAAAGGCATTTGACAAAGTCAAACATCCATTCATGACAAAAACTCTCAGCAAAACAGGAACAGAAGAGGAATTCCTCAACATAATAAAGGGCATTTATACAAACCCTAACAGCCATGATCATCCTAAATGGAGAGAGTCTGAAAGCGTTCCCCTTGAGAACAGGAAGCAGACAAAGATGCCCTTTATTACCACTCTTATTTAACATTGTGCTAGAGGTCCTAGCCAGAGCAATTAGGCTAGAAAAAGAAATAAAGGGCATCCAAATTGGTAAGGAAGAAGTAAAAGTTTCCCTATTCACAGATGATATGATCTTATACACAGAAAACCCCAAAGAATCCACAAGAAAACTGGAACTAATAGAAGATTTCAGGAAAGTTTCAGGATACAAGATAAACATACAAAAATCTGTTGGATTCCTCTACACCAACAAGGAGAACTTCGAAGAGGAAATTAGCAAATCTATACCATTTACAACAGCCCCCAAGAGGATAAAATACTTAGGAATAAATCTAACCTGAGACATAAAAGACCTATACAAAGAAAACTACAAGACACTACCGCAAGAAACCAAAAGAGACCTACATAAGTTGAAAAATATAACTTGCTCATGGATAGGAAGACTCAACATTGTGAAAATGTCAATTCTACCCAAAGTGATCTATAGCTACAATGCAATCCCGATTCAAATTTCAATGACATTTTTTAGTGAGATGGAGAAACAAATCACCAACTTCATATGGAAAGGGAAGAGGGCCCGGATAAGTAAAGCATTGCTGAAGAAGAAGGACAAAGTGGGAGTCCTCACAGTACCTGATTTTAGAACCTATTTATACCGCCACGGTAGTCAAAACACCTGGTACTGGTACAACAAGGTACATAGACCAATGGAACAGAATTGAGAATCCAGACGTAAATTCATCCACCTGTGAGCAGCTGATACTTGACAAAGGCCCAAAGTCTTTTAAATGGGGAAAAGATAGTCTTTTTAACTAATGGTGCTGGCATAACTGGATATTCATCTGCAAAAAACTGAAACAAGACCCACACCTCACATCATGCACAAAAACTAACTCAAAGTGGATCAAAGACCTAAATATAAAATCTAAAACGATAAAGATCATGGAAGAAAAAACAGGGACAATGCTAGGAGCCCTAATACAATGCATAAGCAGAATACAAAACATAACTAACAATGCACAAACACCAGAAGAGAAACTAGATAACTGGGAGCTCCTACAAATCAAACACTTAAGCTCATCAAAAGACTTTACCAAAAGAGTAAAAAGACAACCTACAGACTGGGAAAAAAATTTTGGTTATGATATATCTGATCAGGGTCTAATCTCTAAAATCTACAAGATACTGGAAGACCTCAACAACAAAAAGACAAATAACCCAATTGAAAAATAGGCAAAGGATATGAACAGGCACTTCACCAAAGAAGACATTCAGGTAGCTAACAGACACATGAGGAAATGCCCATGATCATTAGCCTTTAGAGAAATGCAAATCAAAACTACAATGAGATACCATCTCACCCCAACAAGGCTAGCATTAATCCAAAAAACACAAAATAATAAATGTTGGAGAGGTTGTGGAGAGACTGAAACACTTATACCCTGTTGGTGGGAATCTAAAATGGTACAACCACTTTGGAAATCTGTTTGGCACTTTCTTAAAAAGCTAGAAATAGAAGTACCACATGATCTAGCAATTCCACTCCTTGGAATATATGCTAGAGAAATAAGAGCCGTAACACGAATAGATATATGCACACCCATGTTCATTGCAGCACTGTTCACGATAGCAAAAAGATGGAAACAACCTAGGTGCCATCAATGGACAAATGGATAAACAAATCATGGTATATTCACACAATGGAATACTACGCAATGATAAAGAACAATGATGAATCCTTGAAACATCTCTTAACATGGATGAATCTGGAAGGCATCATGCTGAGTGAAATCAGTCGCAAACGGACAAATATTGTATGAGACCACTATTATAAGAACTCAAGAAAAGGTTTAAACACAGAAGAAAACATTCTTTGATGGTTATGAGGGTGGGGAGGGAGAGGGGAATTCACTAACCAGATAGACAAGAATTATCTTAGGTGAAGGGAAGGACAACACACAATACCGGGGAAGTCAGCACAACTCGTTTAACCAAAAGCTAAGAAGTTTCCTGAACACAACCAAACACTTCAAGGGACAGAGCAGCAGAGGTGGGGGTCTTGGGACCAAGGTTTCAGGGGACATCTAGGTCAAGTGGCATAACAATGTTTACTAAGAAAATGTTCTGCCTCCCACTTTGGTGAGTGGCGTCTGGGATCTTAAAAGCGAGTGAGCAGCCATCTAAGATACATCAATTGGTCCCAACCCACCTGGAGCAAAGGAGAATGAAGAACACCAAAGACTCAAGGAAAATATTAGCCCAAGAGACAAAAAGGGCCATATAAACCAGAGACTCCATCAGCCTGAGACCAGAAGAACTAGATGGTGCCAGGCTACCACCAATGACCACCCTGACAGGGAACACAACAGACAGTCCCTGATGGAGCAGGAGAAAAGTGGTGCGTAGAACTCAAATTCTAGCAAAAAGACCAGACTTAACAGTTTGACTGAGACTGGAGGAACCCCAGAAGACATGGCCTCCAGATTCTCTTCTAACCTAGAACTAAACCTATTCCTGAAGCCAACTCTACAGAAAAAAATTAGACTGGACTATAAGACAAAAAATGATACTTGTGAAGAGTGTGCTTCTTAGTTCAAGTAGATACACAAGACTAAATGAGCAGCTCCTGTCCAGAGGCAAGATGAGAAGGCAGAAAAGGATAGGAGCTGGTTGAATAGACATGGGAAATCTGGGGTGGAAAGGAGGAGTGTGCTGTCAGAGTATAGGGAGAGCAACTAGAGTCACATAACAATGTGTGTATAAATTTTTGTATGAGTAACTAACTTGAGCTGTGAAGTTTCACTTAAAGCACAATAACAAAATATGAATTGATTTTAATTTTTTTTTTAATCCAGGAGTGTGATCAATGGGAGCACCTAGCTAAAGCCGACTATAGGAAATGGAGAAACAACAGTTTCTGGTAGGTATGCTCCTCATATTAATGGGATCTCAGACTACAAGGACCTGGTTTAAAGGAACTATGTATAAATAGCAGTACTATTTATACACTAGACAATTATCCACAGGATAGTGTTTTTTGTTCTAATTATATTTTTGTTGTTTTTAGGTGCCATCAAGTCAGTTCCGACTCACAGCGACCGTACGTATAACAGAGCAAAACAGTGCTTGGTCCTGCGCCATCCTCACAATCGTTTCTATGTTTGAGCCCATTGTTAAAGTCACTGTGCAAATCTATGAAATCCGTCTTGTTGAGGGCCTTCCTCTTTTTCACTGACCATCTGCTTTACCAAGCATGATGTTCTTCTCCAGGGACTGGTCCCTCCTGATAACATGTTCAAAGAATGTGAGAAGAAGTCTCGCTATCCTTGCTTTTAAGGAGCTTTCTGGCTGTCCTTCTTCCAAGACAGATTTGTTCCTTCTTCTGGCAGTCCCAAGTATATTCAATATTCTTCACCAACACCATAATTTAAAGGTATCAATTCTTCTTCAGGCTTCCTTATTCATTTTCCAGCTTTCGCATGCACATGAGGCAATTTAAAACACAATGGCTTGGGTTAGGGGTGTCTTAGTTCCCAGAGTGACATCTTTGCTTTTTAACACTTTAAAGAGGTCTTCTGCAGCAAATTTTCCAATGCAATGTGTCATTTGATTTCTTGACTGCTGCTTCTATGGGTGTTGATTGTGGATCCAAGTAAACTGAAATCTTTGAAAACTTTAATACTCTCTCCATGTGTCATGATATTGCTTATTGGTCCAGTTATGAGAATTTTTGTTTTCTTTATGGTGAAGTGTAATTCATACTGAAGGCTATAGTCTTTGACCAGTAAGTGCATCAAGTACTTTTCACTTCCAGCAAGAAAAGTGTGTCATCTGCATATCGCAGATTGTTAATGAGTCTTCCTTCAATCCTGATGCCACAATCTTCTTCATATAGTCCAGCTTCTCAGATTATTTGCTCAGCATACAGATTGAATAAATATGGTAAAGGATACAACCCTGATGCACAACTTTTCTGATTTTAAACCATGCAGTATCCCCTTGTTCTGTTCAAATGACTGCCTCTTGGCCTATGTGCGGGTTCCACATGAGCACAATTAAGTGTTCTGGAATTTCCGTTCTTCGCAATGTTATTCATAATTTGTTAAGATCCACACTGTTGAATGCTTTGCACAGTCAATAAAACACAGGTAAACATCTTTCTGGTATTCTCTGATTTCAGCCAAGATCCCTCTGACATCAGCAATGATATCCCTCATTCCACATCCTCTTCTGAATCTGGCTTGAATTTCTGGCAATTCCCTGTCAATGTACTGCTGCAACTGTTTTTGATTTATCTTCAGCAAAATTTTACTTGTGTGTGGTATTAATGATATTGTTCAATAATTTCCACATTCTGTTGGATCATCTTTCTTTGGAATGGGCACAAATATGGATCCCTTCCAGGGGGTTTGCTAGGTAGCTGTCTCATAGATGAGTGAATGCTTTCAGTGATGTATCCATTTGTTGGGACATCTCAATTGGTATTCTGTCAATTCCTGCAGCCTTGTTTTTTGCCAGTGCTTTCCATGTGGCTTGGACTTCTTCCTTCAACACCATTGATTCTTGTTCATATGCCACCTCCTGAAATGGTTGAATGTTGACCAATTCTTTTTGGTACAGTGACTCTGTATTCCTTTCACTTCCTTTGATGCTTCCTGGGTCGTTCAATATTTTGTCCATAGAATCCTTCAAAAGTGCTATTTTAGGCTTGGATTTTTTTCTCCAATTCTTTCAGCTTGAGAAATGCCGAGTGTGTTCTTCCCTTTTGGTTTTCTAACTTCAGGTATTTTCACATTTCATTTTAATACTTTGTCTTTTCCAGCCACCCTTTGAAATCTTCTGCTCAACTCTTACTTCATCATTTCTTCCGTTCACTTTAAGTACTCTACATTCAAGAGCAAGTTTCAGAGTCACTTTGACATCTGGTTTGGTCTTTACTTTTCTTTCCTGTATTTTTAATGACCTTTTGCTTTCTTCATTTATGATGTCATCCCACAACTCTTCTGGTCTTTGGTCATTAGTGTCCAGTGTGTCAGATCTATTCTTGAGATGGTCTCTAAATTCAGGTGGCAAATACTAAAGGTCATACTTTGGCTCTCATGGACTTGTTTTAATTTTCTTCAGCTTTATCTTGAACTTGCATAGGAGCAAGTGATGGTGTGTTCCGCAGCTGGCCCATGGTCTTGTTCTAACTGATGATACTGTGCTTCTCCATCATCTGTTTTCGCAGATGTAGTCGATTTGATTCCTGTGTATTCCTCTGGTGAGGTCCATGTGTATAGTCGTTGTTTATGTTGTTGAAAAAAATGTATCTCTAGTTAATAGGCTGTTGGTCTTGCAAATTCTATCATGCCATCTCCAGCGTCATTTCTATCACCAAAGCCATATTTTCCAACTACTGACCCTTCTTCATTGTTTCCAACTTCCGCATTCCAATCACCAGGAATTATCAGTTCATCTTGATTGCATGTTTTATCAATTTCAGATTGCAGAAATTGGTAAAAAAATCTTCAATTTCTTCATCTTTGGCATTAGTGGTTAGTGTGGAAATTGGAATAATAGGCGTATTAATTGCTCTTCCTTTTAGGTGTATGGATATTATCTTATTACTAGCAGAGTTTTACTTCGGGATAGATCTTGAAATGTACTTTTTGACAATGAATGAGACTCTGTTCCTCTTCAATTTGTCATTCCTGGCATAGTAGACCACGTGACTGTCTGATTCAAAATGGCCAATACCAGTCCATTTCAGTTCACTAAAGCCTAGGATATCACTCTTCAAGTGTTCCATTTTATTTTGACAACTTCCAATTTTCCTAGATTCATACTTTGTACATTCCACATTCTGATCATTAATGGATGTTTGCAGCTGTTTCTTCTCATATTAAGTCATGTCACATCAAGAAAGGTAGGTCCAGAAAGCTTGACTCCATCCACATCGTTAAGATGGGCTCTACTTTGAGGAGGCAGCTCTTCCCCAGTCATATTCTGAGTGTCTTCCAACCCGAGGGGCTCACTTCCTGGCACTATATCAGACAATGTTTTGCTGCTATTCATAAGATTTTCACTGGCCAATTTTCTTTTAGAAGTAGATCGCAAGGCCTTTCTCCCTAGTCTGTCTTAGTCTGGAAGCTCCACTGATACCTCTCCACCATGAGTGACTCTCTGGTATTTGAAATACTGGTGGCATAGCTTCAAGCATCACAGCAATGAGCAATGCACCACAGTACAACAAACTGAGAGACAAGTGGTGGCAACCAGTAAATTACCTACCCTATAGTAGATGCTCAGTAAATAATTTGTGGAATAAATGAATGAATTCCAAGCACGCACTAGAACTTATGCTTCAAGTTAACTGATTCTAATTGAAATCAACTATGCTTTATGGAAAAAATGCACTGCACTAATATTGCATTTAAGTCAGGCAATAATTTAACATAGTCTTGGTGTATTAGAAATAGCACAAACTTCTAGAGTCAGAGTTCAGGGTTTAATTTATATTTCTGTCTCTTACTAACCAGGCAACATTAGACAATGTATTTAACCTCTCTGGTCACACTTTCTAATTTGTAAAATCAAGTCAGAACATCAAACTTGCAGAGCTGTTAGGGGATTAGAGATAAGCATGTAATCTATCTAGCGCAGTGCCTGGTGGCCAGCAAGCCATAGCTAATACGATTATTAATAAATGGCATTTTGTCCATACTACCTATACAGGCCCCTGGGTAGCACAAACAAATTTCTCTGGACTAATAATACTAATCGAAAGATTGGCAGTTCAAACCCACCCAATAGCAGCATGAAAGAAAGGCCTGCCAATCTACTTTCCTAAAGACTAAAGACAAGAAAACCCTATGGAGTTTGGTTCTACCCTGTAACACTTGGGGTTGCCGTGAGTCTGAATTGACTAGACCACAATGGGTTTGGTTTGGGTTTATCTATACCCACAGTAGTCTCACTTTTATCAGGCAAGAGGTTGACAGGGATCAAATGCTAACAATTAATTAATGAAGTTATAAACTGGAGCAACGGGAGCCCACTAGAAGGAATAGTGTCACCTTTAAAATGTATTTGAACAGAAGACAAGTACAAGGCTTTTGTATGTTGGGAAAAAAATATTACCTTCCTTCACTGCTCATGGTATTGAGGCAAACATTCTAAATAAG
The DNA here is from genome assembly GCF_000243295.1 of Trichechus manatus latirostris. Classification (NCBI taxonomy): domain Eukaryota; kingdom Metazoa; phylum Chordata; class Mammalia; order Sirenia; family Trichechidae; genus Trichechus; species Trichechus manatus. The sequence continues at coordinate 1,451,934 of NW_004444166.1, read as the reverse complement.
GAATAAAGCAGTTCTACGTAATATGCAGAGAACTTGGAAGTGTACTGAACCCAGAAGACTCCTCAGGTGCTCTGGGAGACAGAACACATTACACAATTCTGTTTGAAAAATTACAGTCTGGCAGTTTACAAAAGTGTGAGCATGTTCAAATTTTTGAAGATTTGTCAGTGACCCAAAAGTCATAGAAATGAGAATAAGGAGTTAAACATAACTCTCAACAAAATATTATGAAGATTTTTTTTCTCTCTGTACATCTTAGGTTGTAAAACAAGGATTATATTTTAATTTTTTTTTAACAATTTTAAGAAGTAACAATCTACGCTTTGAGCTAGGACTATATTTTAAACATAGCAAACATTTACAAGTATCATGGACATGACTTAAATCCTTTCAACACTTCAGAATAATTTGTGGTATTAATTTCATAATCCAAATTTTCATAAGAATATCAATTCATGCAGGATTTGCTCTTCAGAAGTAGCATTCCAGATAATAGCATTAAATAAGTAATTTCAGAAGCCAAGAAGTTGATCATTGGACTGCTAGAGTCCATTCTACACATAAGCTAGTGAGCATAGTAACAATATGCTCACATATAAGAAAAGTCCAGGTCTCCTCAGAGTTCCAATTGCTGAGTTGATACGAGGATGAAGAAAAAGAAGATATTCGAGAAAAAGAGGTGTGCTTATATTCTGGAAACTGTCTTGCTGTGAGCTGGTCTTTGTACACATTTATAAGGACTGATCAGAATTACAACAGACTGAATATATCATTTCTAGCCAGTCCCACCAGGGAGATAAGATGGCCAGGGAAATTAACGTGAGGGAAGATTGGCTGCTGCGGTGGGGAGAGGGATGGCGGGTGGCATGGGAATGAGCATCGCAGAGGAAGCCTCCGGGAGGGCACCATAAGACCTCTCCTTAGAGGATCGACAAGAAAGTGTCTATCTTCTTTTATCTTTCATCATTTTAAAAAAGCCTGAATACCAGTCAAGGAGAAGTTAAAATATGGTATTTCTGCATGATAGATATTCTATAGCTTTAAAAAGTATATTTTATTTTCACAAAGTACTTAAAGACATGGAGAAGGGTTAACAGTACTGTTACATGTGAAAAAAAACATACATATGATTACTCAATTAAATATATATAATACAAAGATCCTTATGTGAATATATGTATGTGAAGGTGAATAAATTGCTATAAACATATAAACACACACACATCCACACACTATATTAACATAACAAAAATATCCGCAATATATATATTTTTCAGCTACTGTAATTATAGGTGCCTTTCATGTTTTTACCTGACAAATAGCTAAGAGAAAGGACTTGGATTTCAGATTGACATAAGTTCAAATTCCAGCGCCAGTATTTTTTTCTAGCTGTGTGACCTTGGAAAAGGTGCTTAACTTTGCTGAATCTCATTTTTTTTTTCTCATTTTACTAAACGAGAAATAACCCTTGCAAATAGGAGGATTATTGTGCTTATGATTCAAGATTACATATGTAGAGTGCTTTGCCTAGAATCTGGCATAGAATGAGTGCTCTTCTAATGCTAATTGGTCTTATCACCTACCCTACAGAAATAAGAGGTTTGTTAAAAATAAATGACAGCATTATCAATGGAATAAGAAGAGTATGAGAAGAGAGTCAATGGGAAGGACTGCACGATGTCAGGAGTGTTTGACTAGGGAGAATGTGGAGAAAGAAAAGGGAATTAGGGTGACCACTGGCCAGAGAATAGGGGTGATAGCAGCACACACCTTTAGAGCATAATTTTCTCTTCAATTCTGATCAGACATTGAGTAGATGTCATGGATGGTAGAGCAAGACATAGACAAAGTAAACAAAAGGGGAAGACAGAGAAGGTCAGCTGCAAGACCAAGAGCCGAGCTACTTCTGGGACAGAGAGACACAATCACTTCCTTGTTGAGGAAATAGGAATAATTGAAATATCATTTTCATTGTTTAGCAATTCTTTATAAATTTACCTCCAGTTGACTATTCCTTAGTAATTCCTATATTCTCTGAGTTCCCATACCAAGAGTCCTGTTCAGGCACTGTGTGGACTGCACATTCCTAGACCTGCATCACACCCAGGCAAGCATACAACACAGTGCAATGCACGTGACTGCAAAATTCACATCCCAGTTGAATTTTACTAATGGCATTCTGACTCCTTTCTTCCTGACTAACCAGTTGCCGTCAAGTCAATTCTGACTCATGTAGACTCCGTATGTTTCAGAGTAGAACTGTGCTCCATACGGTTATCAATGGCTGATTTTTCAGAAGTAAATTGGCAGGCCTTTCTTCTGAGGTGCTTTTGGGTGGACTTGAACATCCAACCTTTCAGTTAGCAGCCAAGTGTGTTAGCTGCCTGCACCACCCAGGGACTCCTTTCTCCTTAACAGGATTGGCTGAAAAAAGTGATGCCCTCATGAGGAAAATCCTAGATTGTTTTTTCCTTCAGCTCTGCTGAGTAAATAAGGATGTCTCCCAGAATTAGTCCCTAGGGCGGAATGCTTCAATAACATGAAGACCCAAAAGTGATGAAGCAATATAACTCGAATGAACAATTTAGAAACCTTGACTATGAATTTTCTGAAACCTGCATAACCAAAAGCATCTCCGTGTGAAGTTTTAACATCAAAGATAAGAGTTTAGAGTAATCAGATATTTATGAATTTTTTTCCTAAAGAAGTTTGCTTTCATAGCCGTTCTGGAGACTGATAGAGTGAATATTGAAAACGGAGTATATAATTTAAGGGTATGTATTCTTTAACCTCTGAGCAATAATAATATGTTAGAGGTTTCGCACATTCATTTTTGAATTTTAGTTAAAACAAATAAAACATTGCTATTGGTGAGGAGGAGTCAACTATGAAATATACATAGTAGTTTGCAACTCTTTTGGGCTTTTTTCTGCTTAGGTGGGAGGAAAAGAAATAAGATTTAGCAAAATGATATACAGATGCAGAAATTACAGTCTCAGAAAACAGTCCAGAAAGTGCCCTAGCCCCATGTTTATTTTCATTAGCATAGCACATAACAAGCAGCTGAATTCTTTATTCCTCCACTCACACTGTTTTCATCCACCTATAGTGAAACCTCCCATAAATGAGACAGCACAGCTGATTTTATTATTTAGTGACATCTGGGGCACTGTAACTGTGACTTTAAAGAGCTATAAGACGGCTGAGTTCCCTCCCTCTTAATTTTAGCTTTTTGCTCAATTTCTGAAGATGAACACTTTATATAGTTATCTATCAATTTGCTCAATGAACATGAAGAGGGCCCACCATGAGCTGAATGAACAGTGGCTAAGCAACAAGTCACAGAGGTGAAAAATACGGGCTTTCATCTCCAGATGTGTGTCATATGTTACAAAGCTATCGTTGACGTATGATTTGGAACACGTTAGGATAGACGCAGGCATGCCCATTATGCAGGAGAATGAAATGAAGGCAGGCAATGGCAGGAATAGCCTCTCAAATGATAGCATTTTGAGTTAAATATTCTTACAGCTTCCAACCGAAAAAACCAAACCTGTTGCTCTCGAGTCTATTTCAACTCATGGTGACCCCACGTGTTTCAGAGTAAAACTGCTCCATAGGTTTTACTTGACTGTAATCTGTAAAGAAGCAGGCCTTTCTTCTGTGGGTTCAAACCACCAACCTTCAGGTTAACAGCAGCAAGCAAACCGTTTGCACCCCCCAGGGGACCTTTCTTACTGGTCGTTGTTGTTCTTGTTGTTGTGTGCCGTCGAGTCAATTCCGACTCACAGAGGTCCTAGAGGACATAGTAGAAATGTCCCCATAGAGTTTCCTAGGCTGTAATTGTTATGGGAGCAGATGTCCAGATCTTTTCTCCTACAGAGCTGCTGGTGGGTTCGAACCACTGACCTTTTGGTTAGCAGCTGAGTGCTTAGCTATTGTGCCATCAGGGCTCCTTTTCTTACAGGTTAAGTAGGAGAAATTCTGGTTTAAGATACAGAGTTAACTGCAGGCATTTAGAAATGATTCCTCATGAGAGTAAAGGGGACTTTGTTTGTTTTAGGCATAAACTCCTGTGGATACGGATAATTGGTAACTGACTTTGCGGACTGAGAAAGCTAAATCTTACGTCAGCAGCGGAGAAAGGGTAGAAGTGACTTAATTTATACCATGAAGTTCCTGAGTGGTGCAAGTGGTTAATGAGCTAGGCTGGTAACCAAATGTTTGGAGGTTTGAGTCCACCTAGAGGCACCTTGGAAGAAAGGCCTGGTGATCTATTTCTGAAAAATCAGTCATTAAAAACCTTATGGAGCACAGTTCTACTCTGACACAGCTGAGGTCATCGTGAGTCGGGATCAGATCCACAGCAGCTAGTTAAGTAATACCACAGAACCACCCAAATCATAAGTATTGGTTGTACCAACTCCCCCTGGAAGATTGGGTGAAAGCTGTTTAAGGAGCAGTTAGACCTGCAGATCTTCTCCCACAGTCAGGAGACTATCTCTCACTCCACCCCAGCCTAGGACTAGAGGTTTAAAAGTCTGGAGATGGTAAAACAGAGGATCTCTAGACTTTGGGCACTAGGATGATTGCAGGTAGAGATCACATATTGAAAGCAGAGGAATGAAGTAAACTTTACATGTTGAACGTGGAGACTCCAGTCTTTTTACTCACTTGACTCACAGAATGTCGGCAGCCAGACATAAAAGCTCCAAGCAAGAGACTGCAATCTCTTCTCTGAGGACTCTGGCCAGCCTGGACAAGGCAATACTGACAGCTGAGGCTCTCCAGTAGAATTGCCCAGTTAGGTGAACCTACAATGAGGACTACAGCTAACAAACCCAGCAAAGCACCCAGCGTTTTCATACAGCTCCTATTTTCTACATTTTTTTAATATAAGTTGGCAGCAAAAGATTTCCAGACTTTTGAGAACATCTAACATGAAAAACAAAGATGAAAACAAGAAAGCAAGCATATCGGAAGAAACAGAAAAGATGCAATGAAATGAAAAGCAGAATCATAAGGCTCATCTATTAGCATTAGCATCTTCAGAGGAATAAGAAAAGATTACATCCGTTGAAATAGAATGTTACTGTGTGCCATTGAGTCAAATCTAACTCATAGCGACCCTTGGTTAAGTACCAGGATGCTAACCTAAAGGTCTGTGGTTCGAACCCACCAAGAGGCTCCACAGGAGAAAAAACCTGGTGATCTGCTCCCATAAGTATTATAGGACAGAGTAGAAATGCCTATAGGGTTTCCTAGGCTGTAATCTTTACAGGAGCAGAAAGCAGAATAACCAAAAAATTAAAAAATTAAAAAATAACCAAACTCGTTGTCATCAAGTTGATACTGATTCATAATGACTCTATAGGGCAGAGTAGAAATTCTCCATAGGATTTTCAAGGCTGTAAACCTTTAGCAAGCAGACTGCCACATCTTTCTCCCGTGGAGCAGGGTGATGACTTGGAACTGCTGATCTTTCAGTGAGCAGCTGAGCACTTCAACCACTGCACCAAGAAAAATACAAAGATGTAAAAACTCTTTGAAATTAAGTATATATAGTAGTGTAATATTTGGAAAATAAAATGTTGCAAAAAATTTAAAAAGATAAAAGGGATGGACAATATAGACAAAACATAAAACAAACAAAAAATTTAAAGGATATGTCTAGGAGGTCAACAATCCAAATAAGAAATGTTTTAGAGAGAAAGAATTGAGGAAATCAAGAGGATGAAATTTTCAAAGAACAAATTCAAGAAAATCTCCCCACACCAAAGAACATGACTTTACAGACTGACAGTTCTTTATGAGTGATTAGCATAGAAAATGGGAATAGACTTATGACCATTAGACTCATTATTATGAAATTTCAAAATATCAGTAGCAAAATAAGGAGATCTTACAAACTTCCAAAGAGAGAGAGAAAATAAGTGGAGCAATGGCTTAAAATTTTTGAGAAAAAAATTATTTCCAACCTAGATTTCTATATCCACACTGTCAATCAAGTCTGAGAGTTTGGTGAGATCACTGTTTTCAAAGTGATAAAATTAACAGAATATCCAAACGTTTGAATGCAATGAGAAAGATTTACCCAGTGAAGGGAGAGTTTGGGGATGAATGAATAAATTATATGTAAATAGAAAATAAACAATTAAAAAATAACAAGGTAATTATTAATTTCCAAGGAAAATAGAACTATGTAGGAAAAAAGAAAAGTAATAATAATGCACTAAATGGCTATGCTGTCAGTTGCTGTTGATTGTGTGCCATCAAATCAATTCCAACTCATAGCCACCCCATATGATAGAACTGCACGTAAGGTTTCCTAGGCTGTAATCTTTAAAGGAGCAGATTGCCAGGTCTTTTCTCCTTTGGAGTCACTGGTGGATTCGAACTGCTGACCCTTCAGTTAGCAACCGAGTAGTGTTTATATAGTCCAATTAATGTAAGCAATAAGTATTTATTTAACCAATATTTTGATATAAATATACTAGGACGATTAGAAGACAGGAATGTTTGTGCACCTGTGTGGTATCATTGACAGTGAAAAAGAGCTAAATTGTCTTATTCCATCCTGGAAATGAAGAGACAATGCCCAAAACCTTATAATCAAGAAACAACAATGTAATCAAATTATTAAGAGTTATTGAAACAAATCCCAAAAGAATCCACTGCAACAGTCGAAAATGGTTGCCTCTGGAGTGCAGGAAATTGGAAAAGTGAAGATGGACTTTTTCTTCGTTGTTTTTAATTAACAAGGTTTTAGAACTGTTTTATTCTTTGTATCTATATATAAAATTTATAAAAAGTAAAACAAAAAAAATGAAGATTGATATCTATCAGTCAGAGAGAGAAGGAGGAGGAGAAGGTGTTCCTTGCATATGAACAAGTGTGGAGATAAAATAAATTTTAGTCTTTCAGATTTGTGCAAATAGCTCAGTATGCCTGGAATAAAGATGGCTGTCTTAGTTTGGATTTTCCCAGAAGCAAACTCTGAGACAAGGATTCAAGTCCAAGTAATTTATTTGGGAAACGGTGGGAACATTGGTAAGGAAATGGGAAATGACACAGGGAAGTGAATGTTACCAATAAGCGCTCAGCTGTTAACCAAAAGGTTGGTGGTTCAAAGTCACCCAGCAGCTCCGTGGGAGAAAGACCCGGTGATCTGCTTCTTAAAGATTACAGCCAAGAAAACTCTAGGAGGCAGTTCTGCTCTGCCACATAGGGTTGCCGTGAGCTGAAATCAACTTAAAGGCATATAACAAGTATATCAGCTAGCACAATGGCTGGTGGCAGCTTAATCTTGTAATTTCTGGAAAATGGTGTAAAATCTACAAGACGTACTGAAAGATCAGATGGATGGGAGAAGACACTGATAGTTTGCTACAACTGTATAAGAAGCAGGTGAAAATTAAGCAGGGATGGTGTCTCCACACAAGACTGCCTTCATATTTCTATGAATTTATAAGTCACACTAAAGATATCAATCACTTCATATAGTGCTATTTAAAATAAGCGATAGTAAAATTTTTAGTCACGTATCACATATCACTGAAACCATAATAGTATTGTTTAAGTACTTTAGTTGGATACCCATTAGGGGATCCATACCAGGGCTTTAAACTAGTTCTTCCCGGTTTAGTCATGGCCAAGGAAGTGACACTGGAACAGAATCAAATTTTTGGAACTTGAGTGAACTGGAATGGTAACCAGAACGGGAAAAATTACGAGTTGAAGCCCTGCTAGAAACTTAAACTCCCTCTTAGAAAGTAAGGGCAACATATGTGTTGCATAGCATCCAAATCTCCTTGCCTGTGGGATTTTGAGCAGAGTGGGAAACAGCAGTGCCCTGCTCAAAGATGGTGCCTGACCTGAGAGACCGAGCTGCTGGGCTAAGGGCTGGGGACCATGGTCTTGAGGGACATCTATCTCAACTGGCATAACATAGTCTATAAAGGGAAACCCTGGTGGCATAGTGGTTAAGAGCTATGGCTGCTAACCAAAAGGTCAGCAGTCCAAATCCACCAGGCACTCCTTGGAAACCCTATGGGGCAGTTCTACTCTGTCCTCTGTCCTATAGGGTCGCTATCAGTTGGAAATGACTCAGTAATAATGGGTTTGGTTTTTTTTTTTTCAGTCTATAAAGAAAATGTTCTACATCTGACTGTGGTGAGTAGTGACTGGGGTCTTAAAAGCCTGTGAGCGACCATCTAAGATACGTCTACTGGTCCCATCCCAGCTGGAGTAAAGGAAAATGAAGAAGACCAAAGACACAAGGGAAAGATTTGTCTAAAGGACTAATGGACGACAACTATTACCATCTCCACCAGACTGAGCCCAGAACAACTAGATGGTGCCTGGTTACAACCAGCAACTGCTCTGGAAGAGATCATAATGGAGGGTCTCAGACAGAGTGGGAGAAAAATGTAGAACAAAATTCAAATTCACAAAAAAAAAAAAAAGACCAAGTTTGCTGGTCTGACAGAGATTAGAGAAACCCCAAGACTATGGCCCCCAAACACCCTTTTAACTCAGTACTGAAGTCACTCCTGAGGTTCACCCTTCAGCCAAAGGTTAGACAGGTCTATAGGGCCAACAATAACACACAAGAAGGACGTGCTTCATAGTTCAATCATGTATATGAGACTAATGGGCACACCAGCCCAAAAGCAAAGACAAGAAGGCAGGAAGGGACAGGAAAATTGTACAAATGGAAACAGGGAACCAGAATGGAGAGGGGAATGTTGACACATCACGGGGTTGGCAACAAATGTCACAAAACAATTTGTGTATTAACTGTTTAATGAGAAATTAATTTGCTCTATAAACTTTCACCTAAATCCCAATAAAAAATTTAAAAAAAACATGGTGGCTGACTGTGCTGCTTTGAATGTATGTCACTCTCCACAGTCCGGCAATAAGCCAGTCTCAAGCGTTAGGCTCCCGAAAGGGCTCACTACACCTCTTCTGAGTCTCACATTTCAAGGCTTCAACCCGTGATTTTTCCTGTTCTGGTTGTCATTCTGGATCACCCAAAGTGTAAAAATCTGGGTCTGTTCTGGTTTCGCTTCATCAGCTATGAACGGGTTCAAATCAGTCTGAAGCTCTGAGCCAATTATGTTTTGAATTTAAACTATAATAATCCTGAGTCCAGTTTTTTTTGAAAAAGCTAATGAGTGTCAACATTAAAGGTATACTTCATGGCTAATTATAAAAACTATATTTCCTTACACTTTTTGAAAACTTGAATAAATGCTATTTTCCAGCAAGCATTCAAAAAAGTTGCTTTTGTGGAAGAGCATAATGAAATAAAGATAAAGATCCCAACTCTGAGGAGAAGAGTTATTTCAGATAGTAAAATTATCCTGTTCTCTTGATCATTCTGTCCCTTAAACAGGAGATGTTATCAGAGAGCAAATGTGCTTATTACATCCATATTACTTCAATGTTATAATAAAATTTCTGAGATAATACATTTAGCCAGACGTTTTCTAAAAAATTGGATCTACCAATCAGCATAAATGGCAACTAAAGAAAAACAGGAAGATAAATTATAATCACAAGAACACATGCAAAGGAAGAAAAATGAAGGATACAGATTACTGCTTTCTTAAATTAATGATCAATTTTAGCATCATTAATAGTCCATGGGTGGTGCAAATGGTTAACTCCTTCAGCTGCTAAGTGAAAGGCTGGAGGTTCAATTCCACCCAGAGGCACTTCAGAAGAAAGGCCTAGGGATCTACTTCCGAAAAATCAGCCCTCGAATACCCTGTGGAGCACGTGGGGTTGCCCTGAGTTGGAACTGGTTCAGCAGCAACTGGTTAACAGTGAAACAGCCTGAGGTGAGGCAACCACGAATACACGGCCTCATCTATTAAGTATTCTTGCAATCAAAATGTTTAACTTGTTTACAAGAATTCGTAACCTGTGGAGCTAACTTCAAGTTTACAGAACAGAAAGGGGTTAGATAAACAAACACACAAAGAAGAAACCATAAGACAAATCCAGAAAGTGGGACATTCTATAGAACAACAATGGATCCACTGTCTCGAACATGTCAGTGTCATGAACAAACAACAACAGCAAACAGAAAACAAGGTGGGAGAGGTGGAAGGAGCAGGCTCGGCTGAAAGAGACTGAACACTAACGTGCAATGCATGACACTGATTGGGTCCTTCTGTAAAAGATACTTGGAAATCAATTAAAAAGTCATGAACATGGGCTGAATATCAGCTGATACTAAGGAATTCTTGTTAATTTTTAAGCATGATAGTGGAATTGTGATACCATTGCATGATGAAGTATTTAGAAGTGAAACATCATGATGTCAGTAATTTACTCTAAAATCCTTCAAGAAAAGAAACAATAGATATCTAGCTTATGAGGTATATGGTATTCATTATACTATCCCCTCTACTTTTCTGTATATTTGAAAACTATTGTAATAGTAAGTTTAAAAAAATAACATGGACCCAGAAAAACTTAGCAGAACTGTCTTACACGTTTTTTTAAAAAGTTAAAAAATACTTCTCATATATATCTGCGTTTCTGAGACTAAAAACATCACAGAATCATAGAGTTTGTAAACTAGAAGAATACTTAGAACATTTCATATAGGCAAAAATCGAAGACCACAGAATTGAATTGATTTGCCTAAAGTCACAAAGCAAGTTACTTGCAGAGACAATAATAATTTGAATATATGTCCTTTTCTTCTGATGACCAACACTTTCTTGAAAGATCATATGCACACCTTATTAATCCCTGTCATCTCTTCAGTGCCCAGAACACAGATTTACAATAAATCAATAGTTGGATTATAGAATAATTTATCTATTTTTGAAATAATTTTACAAAGAAAGTATCTGGTTCCTATCAATGTAGAGAAATAAGATAAAATAACCTTCAAAACAAACATTGTAGCTGACCAAAAGTATTTAGCAGTTCATAGCTTAAGACAGAGCAGTGAACAGCAGTTCCCAAAAGTAGTAAAAAATTGACTGCATGATTCATGTTTCATTTTCTTTCATTCTTTGTTAAATTTATGTATGTATTGCTACCTTTTCTACCCACTCTTTAACTTAAAAATACCAACATTTAAGTCTAACAATACTCAGTTGCCAACCCAAACAAAGATGCTAAATTTTAGAAGTGTGATTCTTCAGAAGGAAGGTCAACATTCTGATCAATTAATCCTCATTTTTCATAATAAAAAATGTGGGCCAGCTGCTGAATCAGGTACTTGGGCAAGCATTGCTGGCCTGTTTTGTAAAATCAGCTGTAGCACATTTGTGCATGGAAAGAGTAGCTGATTTTGCAAGATGTTGAAATATACAAGCTGCATATGGTACAGTGCATTTCCCACTGTATTGTTATTTTCAACCAAGAAAACACGTTAGGCATTTGTACCATCCCTCCTTAACTAATGTTTTCTTTATGTAGATTGTTGTCCTAAACATGTATCATTTGACTTCTTCCTGTAATGAAAAAAGTACCATTTTTCCTCAAGATACATATATTTTCCTAAAGTTTTAGTAACAAGGGGAAAAAATCTTTACACCGGGTAGTATATTTTTCATATTAAAGAACAAATATGACTTGGCTGTAAACAAGGTATTTTCTGCATATTGATTCCTTCTATATATGTTTCGGAGCCCTGGTGGCGCAGTGGTTAAGAGTTCCCCTGCTAACTACAAGGTCGGCAGTTCAGATCCACCAGCTGCTCCTTGGAAACCCTATGGGGTAGTTCTACAGTGTCCTGTAGGGTCGCTATGAGTCAGAAGTGACTTGAAGGCAACGGGTATGTTACACTGTGGAAGCAAGCAATGCTACTATTTACATACCATGTATCCTGGCATATTTGGAAGTCAGTTTTTAAAGTTTTCTAGCAAATCTTGAATCCTAAAAGACAAGAAATGAACCACTAGAATCTCTTTTATTTAAAATGAGAAGGTAATTTTTATCACATTTATGTCTGTAATTTCCCCTCTTCTTCTCTAAATTGCAGTCAGGGTCCTTTATTTAATATTTAAAACCCAAAAACCAAACCCCTTGCTGGTGAGTCGATTCTGACTCATAGCGACCCTATAGGACAGAGTAGAACTGCCCCGTTGGTAGATTTGAACTGTCAGCCTTTTGGTTAGCAGCTGAGCTCTGAACTGCTATACCACCATTTAATGTTTAGATATTTTGATTTAAATATTTAGATATATATTTAATATTTAGATATTCTTTCAAAAATTATAGTATTATTTAGAATGGATTATTTCTTAGAAAGCAGAAGTGATAAAGTTGAAGGTAAGTTTTTGAACATTTTGATATTACATAACAATAATTTTATATAGCTGTATGGCATTATATAAAAAAATAAATTGAGACACAATATTCCAAAACAAATAATGCTAAGTTTGCTGGGATGGAAAGGAAGAATGAGAGATAAATATAAATTATTTGAATACTTGATAAAAGCATAAAGCAAAAATGTCACAAAAAGTAGTAGTAGTATTGAGAACAAGCATGATTACTATTGGGCATAGAAGTAACCAAAACATTAAGGCATAATCCATAAACAGTAAAACAGAACAGGAAAGTTTTTTGTGCACTGCTGAACATTTTATATGATAGGGAAAATGCCTGAATTAATCAATGACTACTGAACTTTTTTTCAGTTATGAATAAGTGGTTGAAAATCGTATTGAGTAAAATAGTAACAATATGCAAATCCTTAGACTGAATCAGAGGGATCATATTAAAGAATATTTCCACACTTAAAACCCCTTCAACTTAAAAAAACCTAATGCAATGTGCCTAAAGGATGTGAGGCACCAATTGAAGTATCAGATCTATTGATAGTTCTTTAGATTTTAGATAGAACATTCTTGATAAGGTAGAAATGATTATCTTTATTTTTAAATACATGTATAACGGGTTATCTACCACCTATCTGTCATTTTGTTGTACTGTGGTGGCTTGCATGTTGCTGTGAAGCTGGAAGCTATGCCACCGGAATTTCAAATACCAGCAGGGTCACTCACGGTGGACACGTTTTAATGGCACTTTCAGACTAAGGCAAACTAGGATGAAAGGCCTGCAAGTCTAGTTCTGAAAATTAACCCATGAAAATTCTATGGATCACAACAGAATATTGTCCAACTTGCTTGCTTTGGACACATCATCAGGAAGGATCAATCTCTGAAGGAGGAGATCATATTTGGTGAAGTAGAAGGCCAATGAGGGCAAAGCAGACCCTCAGTGTGCTGGTTTGGTACAACAGCATCAGTGATGGTCTTGAACATGCCAGTGATTATGAGGATGATGCAGGACTGGGCAAATTTTTGTTTTCTTGTACATAGGCCCACCATGAGCTGGAGTAGACTAGATGGCAGCTATCTATCTGTCTAGTCTGACATTTATTCTTATACGTTGGGGTTTCCCCATACATATGTGTTCAACCTGACACTTTTTTAGGCAACACATTTCCTAAGGAGCTTTGACCATATTTGCCTTTAGAACTATACAGGTGAAAAAGAATAAAAAAGTATATTTCTAGGATAATGGTAAGATTTGGAGTGACGCTGGACACTCACTGATGGCAGCTCTCCTCCAACATGCTCTCCCTGATGCTGAGGAGGTTGATTGTCCAGGAGGATGGTAAACAAGACAGGAGGTTACCAAGGTGCTCCAGTTGTACCTTGAGTAGAGCAGCTCATCCCAGAAATCATGAACCTCCTGGGGCAGTCACAATGATTGGTTGTTTTGGCTTTGAATAAACCTTTGCCAATGTTTAAGCTATGTTTTGGTAACAAATTATTTTAAAGAAATATATCATTAGATATATCTGTTCACTATTTTAGCCCTCTATACATTTTGGTTGGTAGCTTATTTTACAGTGGGAATAATACACATTGGGAAGCTTATGCCAAAAATTAATAAATAAATAAAAGTGACAAGTAGAAGCTTACGAAAATGAACACACACAGACATACTTCACAATAAGAAGCTTTAGTACTATAGATGCATTTCTGTTCCACCATTTTTCTGTGTTGTCCTGTCCATCTATTACCTTTATGTGACATTTTCACTTTTTACACGTGCCTTTTGATGGTGTCATGGGAATAAAGCAAAGAAACTAAGATGGACACATTTAAAAAAAAATGAAGACCTTTCTCTTTTAATTACTTCCTACTAAAGCCCTTGCTTTTTGTTTTTTGTTTTTTGTTTTTTTTTTAACACTTTATAGAGTTCTTTTGTAGCAGATTTGCCCAAAGTAATGTGTCATTTGATTTCTTGACTGCTGCTTCTGTAGGTGTTGATTGTGGGTCCGAGTAAAATGAAATCCTTGACAAGTTTAAAGTTTTTTGCTTTTTAAAGTGTTAAAAAGGAAAGATGTCACCTTGAAGACTAAGGTGAGCCTGACGCAAGCCGTGATGTTTTCAATCGCATGCGAAAGCTGGACAATGAATACGGAAGACTGAAGAAGAATTGACATTGTTGAATTGTGGTTTTGGTGAAGAAAACTAAGTATACCATGGACTGCCAAAAGAACAAACAAATCTGTCTTGGAAGAAGTACAACCAGAAAGCTCTTTAGAAGCAAGGATGGTGAGACTACGTGTTACATACTTTGGACATGTTATCAGGAGGAATCAGTCCCTGGAGAAGGACATCATGCTTGGTAAAGTAGAAGGTTGGCGAAAAAGAGGAAGACCTTCAGCAATATGGATTAATACAGTGGCAACGATGGACTCAAGCATAACAACGATTGTGAGGATCGTGCAGGACCCGGCAGTGTTTCGTTCGGTTGTACAGAGTCACTATGAGTCAGAAACGACTAGACGGCACCTAACAACAACAACAAAAGCCTTTAAGAAAGCCTTTAACTACCCAGATAATGCAGCAGTCGCTCTGCTTGCTATAAGGGCATATGTTCAGTGAAAAAGGAAGCATCTGTATAAAGTCTACTCTTTAGAGAGACCAGACTTAGTCTTACGGTTTCCAAGAATCCCTCCCTAGCATTCCAGCCCAACTCAATTTTTTAAAAAAATTTTATTGTTGTACTTCAAGTGAAAGTTTATAATTCAAGTTAGTTTCTCATACAAAAATTTATACATACATTGTTATGTGTCCCTAATTGCTCTTCCTATACTGTGACAGCACACTCCTCCTTTCCACCCCTGATTTCCCGTGTCCATTCAACCAACTCCAGACCCTCTCTGCCTTCTCATCATACCTCCGGACAGGAGCTGCCCATTTAGTCTCATGTATCTACTTGAGCTAAGAAGCACACTTTTTATTTTATTGTTGTGCTTTAAATGAAACTTTACAATTCAAGTTAGTCTATCATACAAAAATTTAAACCCACGTTGTTTTGTGACCCTAGTTGCTCTCCCTATACTGTGACAGCACACTCTTTCTTTCCACCCCGGATTTCCTGTGTCCATTCAACCAGCTCCTGACCCTCTCTGCCTTCTTATCTCGCCTCTGTACAGGAGCTGCCCGTTTAGTCTCACGTATCTACTTGAGCTAAGAGGAACTCTCTTCATGAGTATCATTTTATGTCCCATAGTCCAGTCTAATCTTTGTCTGAAGAGCCACCTTGATTTCTTCTTTTCTTGCAATTCCTTTTTTTCTTCTCTTTATGCAGATATTAGATACTTTGTCTTCTGGTCTTTCTGATGTCATTGGTGGAAGGATACTTAGACATCATTCGAGTCTAACTTCTTCATTTTAGCAATGATTCAATGGAGACCAAGGGAAGTTAGATTAATCACAGATTTAGTAGTAGTGCTGCGACTAACAATCTTTCTCTTCTGACTCTTATTTTTTTATTCTTTGTACTATTTCACAGGCAAACTAAAATTTCTTTGTGTTGCTATTAAATGCTTCTTATTTATATGATTTTTCTCCTCTGCCCAGATTGTCATTTACCTGAAGGCAGGAACCAAGTTTATAACTCTGTTGTATCATCTGTAGTGTCTAAGATAGTGCAGTACTTGCAATAGGTTCATTTGAAATTGAATTAATTAAAACATCTCCTTATTGCAAGGTAAATATGCTGTATTATACTAATGTCAGGGAAAATATTGTTGTCTTATGAGTCATGCCCTGCAGCTTTAAAAGTTGTTTTTCCTCCATTTTCTAGCATAGTGCTCAAAGTTTTTAAAGTTTTAAAGACTTATTCAACATAGCTCAATATTGAGCATTAGTAGCTATACAAATATAAGTTATTGTAAGATTTTGGGAGGCATAAATTGGCTACTGTCTTGGAAATGAATGTCAATACTGAGGACTAAAGAACTTCAAGAAGAAAGAAGAGTTCTTTAAGCAAGACAATGCAGCTAATTTTCAAAAGGGCGGTTCCAGGGATTCCTTTGTTTCTGGGAACAATTACTTCTTTTACCCAACTAACTGTGAAACTGGTGCTTTTTCTTTCTGTTTCAGATTTCTACAGTTTGTTGCTTATTATGCATTTCCATTTGTTCCTTTTATGATACTTTCACATTTCACAATCAATTGAAAAAACCCATTGTCTTAGTTTGTGTTACCGAGTCTTAAAATAAAAGGAATTATCAAGCTTGAATACAGTCTGGAGGCTTTGCTTCTCTTTGTGGTAGTATATCTTGTTTAAAATTACCGGAGAATTACAACTGAGAAAGATATTTCTCCTGTTAACTGATATAGAAGTTATTGTGACATAACCTTATGATTTTAAATGCTGAATTTTCACTCTTCCAGGCTTACCAGAGATGTCTTGTCCCCATAAGATGTATTTTTACTTTTGAAAAAAAGTGTAAATAAATATGATCATTAGCTTACCATATAAAATAATATCTCACCCCCAAAAAAAAAAAAAAAAAATTCTGAAAGCAACCCACTCCACAACTGTCCTGCTGTTTGCCAGAATGTTTAGGGCTTCCTTTCTTCTTTGGATTCCGTGTAATGAAAAAAGACAAGAGATTAGAAGGCTCAGAGGATTGGAATTTCTTCCCTTTTTTGGGAGAAGAATCTGCATTTTTAGCATCTAAAACTGACAGGTTAGGAAGCTGACAATACGGACCCCAGCTCACCCAAACAAAGTGACCCATCTAAGGCCCAGAGGGAGGCTGTCCTGCGCCCACTGATTGATCTCGCTCCTACTGGGGAAAATCCTGGCTCCTCTAAGAACAGTGCTGAAAACGCATAACTTTTCTATCTTAGCATCCACTTAATTACTCTATAGCCATTTTCTATGTTGCTTTCTAACTCCAAGAAAAATTAGATGAATTATCTTGCTTGTTTTTGTTTAGGAGGCAAACTAAATTATCTGGAGACTAGACTGAAAAAGTTTTTGTTTTTTTTTAACGGCAAAGAAATTTGCACTGCAGCACTGTTTTTCAGTGACAAAAAAAGAGCCTTCCTCTAATTGCTTGAAATATTATGGGCAATAAATAGTAAGGGAACCAATTGTTTTTCTGTTTGTTTGTTTGTTTTTAAATAGGAGAAGAGAGCTCAGTATCTGTGTTCTTTTGTCCTTCAGCAAATCTTGAGGAGGCTTATTACAAAGGAGAAGAAATGTCTCATAGCTCTTTCTGCAGATTCAAACATATGGTCAGAGTGTGTGTGTGCTTCCACGTCTTTTACAGATAAATGTGCCGGGCTGGCTGGAGACAGGTGCAAGCAGTGTGCTAGCATCTGGCCTCCTGCTCTGGCTCCAATCATATAGGTAGATTTACTTCAGCAAAGCAAATTAGTAAAGTGTCATAGGTCTGATGCTCAAAGAAACCAGGCAGGCCTAAAGGAAACTAGGAAAAAAAAAAAAAAGGCACACCGAGTGTTAGTCAATGCGACGAGTGTAGGACCTTCCCACCTTCCCCTCGGCTCTTTAGCTGTCCTCTTCCTTAGCCCGTCCAAGCCAAGGCGCACACCTTCCCAATCTCTGTGAATGTGTTTTGTTTTCCTAACTCCTCAGGCAGCTTCTGTGTCTAAAATGGCAGCGGCATGTGTGTCCTGAGGATTCTCTTTGCACTGGTGGGCATGCATTTCAATTTCTGTTCTGTTCAAATGTTAGTACTAATGACTTTATAATTCTTCTGGCTTTTCACTGAAAGGTGAAGTCCTCATAGCATGTCAACCTACTGTCAAGTGCAATGGGAGATATTTTGGGAGTCTCTGTGCCCTGCCTCTTTGGGTTTTGTGTAACAGGAATTATGACTAATGTACAAAAAGATTATAGGAGGCACTTTTGATGTGGAGTGGAGAAAGCTGTTTTACATAGTTTTGCTTTTTCATGAAGATGTATAGAAAAATGATGGCTGTATGGGAGAATCTCTAGGATGAAGTTTTCAGGAAGGCTAACAGGGCTAAGCCAAGTATCCATACAGGGCTAAGCCAAGTATCCATGCAGGAAACTCGCAGAGGTCCGCTCAAACCTCTGAAGCAGGAGGCCCAGCTGAGCCAGTGCTCACAGAGCCACGGCGTGGCAACGACAGATGAAGAAGTAAAATCAAAGACTTTTATTGTTCCCTGGTGTTATTGTTTAGGATGAACACTGGGAAGCTTTGTTGGTTTGAAGGAGCTAAGAGGAAAGCAAAAGATGAAAGAAAAAAATGTGATTTTCTAAGAGAAAGAGAAACAACACAATTTTCATCACTGATGGCAAGTACTGATGGACTACGTCTGACTTGAAGGACAGTTGAGAGAACTGGTTCTAGAGGGAGGCCAGCGTGAGACTGAGAGATGAGTCAGCATCCACAGCCAGAGCTCAGAGAGGTCTGCCTCAATGGAACCATTGAGCATCAGCTGCTTAATGGAGACTGAGTAGATGATTTGTGAGGGCCCTTTCCGCTCTAATATAGAAGTTTATGAATTCAGAAGTCCGTGGAATAATTTTGATTGCTCCTGCCTACTAGAGGAAATTCACTGAGAAAAAGGAGAATAATGTCTAACTTCACACTTAATTTAAAAATCTTTTTTTTCAGACCCACATCATCTAAATCATTCCCAAAGAACTCTCTAAATTTTAAGATGGTTAATACAATAATTATTAAATTAACTGCTCCATTATAGCTGATTTGTTGAACATGTTTTACTTTAAAAAGAAAAACAAAAGCAATGCACAAATTGGATATATCCAAGTTTGTTTTCTGGCTCCGTTGTGCTGCTGGACAAGCTATTTAAGCTCTTTGACCTCAGTTTACTCATCTATAAAGCAAGAAAAATAAAAGCTTGTTTTGTAGGGATTTTCTGAGGATTAAGTAAAATGATGCTTGTAAAGCAGTTAGCAGAGTAACAAGAGCACTAGTTCTCCATCAGTGATAAGTATTTTAATATTATACGTGGAATTTTTTGTAGAGTTAATTTAAATTATAAATTCGTAACACAGTAGAGGACCTGGAGCATATTTTCTATATATACTATGTTTCATCACATCTAAATGATCATTGGAGTCCACCCAGAGGCACCTTGGAAGAAAGGCCTGGTGATCTTCTTCTGAAAAATCAGCCATTGAAAACTATATGGAACAAAGTTCTCCTCGGACACACATGGGATCTCCACGAGTTAGAACCGACTCCACAGCAGCTAGTTTGTTTTAAGTGATCATTGACTGTAAGATGCACTATTATTTTATGTATCACTAGGAAAAAAAAAAGGACTAAACTATGGCACAATAGTAAGATGCCATCAATCATAAGATTTCCAAGTTTCAAAACTGCTACCATTCACGAAACGTGCATCTGAGAGTAATGGCATACAGGAATTTTAAAGTTCTCTTATTTTAAATTCTATGTAAGATATGTTTTTATGTATACGTGCCACTTAGTTCTTATTTGGTTTCTATGTGAAAATATGTTCTGCTTTTTGACGTGATGCTCAAAATGTTAAAAAGGATGTAAAAGTACTGTAGGTTTCATAGAAACGGTTCGGTCCTGCTGTGATGCTTGTCTGGTCACAGGTTCGCTCTCTTTTCACTCTCCCAACCAGACAGAAGCTCCTCAAGGGCAAGGACGTTATTGTGAATTGCCAGATATCCTCCCCATCATCTAGCACCAGGACTTATCTCTAGTAGATAGTCAATATATGTTCTTTGCTGATCAATTATAAGTGTGGGAACACTAAAATGCTAGCCTTTGACAATGTACGAATGGTTTCAAGGTGGGGTGTTTTTTGTTATTTTTGTTTGAAATTGTTCCCCAAACATTCTAACATACATAAGACAATAAACATTTCTACTGAGACTTGAGTTCTGTGCAGGGAATGGGTATAATTCACTTGTATTTCCTCAGGGCATATCACAGCACTTGGTGACTACAGGAACTCAGTAAATGTTCTTTTATGGGTGAATAAATTATTTTGACTTCTTTGTCTATTGGAAGCCAGATGTGATATCAGAAACTGCCTAAGTATACCAAAAACCAAATCAAACCCATTGCTGTTGAGTCGATTCTGACTCAGAGAGACCCTATAGGACAGAGTAGAACTGCCCCATTGGGTTTCCAAAGCTGTAATCTTTACCGAAGTAGACTGCCACATCTTTCCCCCACGGAGCTGCTGGTGGGTTCAACTGCCAACCTCTCCGTTATCAGCCGAGTGCTTTAACCACTGTGCCACCAAAGCTCCTTTTCCAAAATATACCACTGAAATAATACCTAATGCCAAATTTCCTGTTTTTTTTAACCTTGTTTTCTAGGGACCAAATTGTTTGTCTCCATTATTTTTTACACAGCCCTCCATCAATGTCTGCTGGATTTTCTGGTGTCAGTAAATAGTCTTTAATGATATTGTTGTTGCTGTTGTATGCCATTGAGTTGATGCCTACTCATAGCAACCCTATAGGATAGTGAAGAACTGCCCATAGGGTTTCCTAGGCTGTATTCTTTTTTTTTGTACTTCAGGTGAAGGCTTACAGAACAAATAGTTTCTCATGAAACTGTAGTACACGTATTGTTTTATGACATTGGTTAACAACCCCACAACATGTCAACCCTCTCCCTTCTCGACCTTTTTTTT
>NW_004444166.1:1342169-1430530 GCF_000243295.1 Trichechus manatus latirostris | reverse complement strand
GGTGGAGGCCTTGGTAGCTGTGGTCCATTAGTCCTTCAGACTAATCTTTTCCTTGTGTCCTGTTCTCTTCATTCTCCCTTGCTCCCGAATGGATGAGACCAGTGCAGTATCTTAGATGGCTGCTCACAGGCTTCCAAGACCCCAGATGCTACACACCAAGGTAGAATGTAGAACATTGTCTTTATAAACTGTGTTATCCTAGGCTGTATTCTTTATGCAAGCAGATTGCTAGGTCTTTTCTCCCACAGAGCTGCTGGTTGGTTTGAACAGCAGAACTTGTGGTTAGCAGGGGAGCGCTTAACCACTGTGCTACCAGGTCTCCTTTTAATGATATTAGCTGTCTTGATTATATTTTCAGCTTGATGGAAGGTAAACATTCTTGTAATGCCAAATTATTCATTGTGTTTGAAAGCTACCCATACCTCATTATCTATAATTTCCAATGCTAAAATTAAAAATCTAAAGTTAAGATTTGAAAAAAAATTTCCCATGGGATTATAATAGAGGATATTTAGAGATAAAAAATTTGGTATCTGGAGTCTCAAGACAAGTTTTGATTTTTGCTACCCTTCTTGCCCTGTGCCCTGGACCAAGTCATGCAAATTGTCTTTAAAACTGGGATTTTATTAACCACTCCACAGCATCGTCAGGGCACGCGAGTGACACGGATGTAAAACTTAGGTAAACTAAGCTGTAAGGTAAAAATACAGCTATAAAATCTGGATTAGCAGTAGCAGTAAATTGTTGGTTTTTCTACTTTAAAGCAAGTAGAAAAATGACAATTTGATCCTGGAAACAAAATACAAAGTCGTCTATAATTTTGATATAAACTTAACTTCTCCCGCTATCAGGAAAGGCTCAGTACAGATTATTATATCATTGAATCTTCATATATAAATACAATTGTGTTACATACTTTAATGATTTCAAAAGGATAAAGTCTTTCTAAGATGATCCCGATATAACATGATGCATGATAGTTCTAAAACTCTTAAAAAGGAAAAAAATTGCCTGAGGAAGTGAAGCAGAGTCAGTTTTCATACAGGCATGCTATTTCATGACCGTCAGGTGGAAACTTTTCAGGTTTAATGCTTTATAATTCTCCCAGCTGAAGCTTTAGAACTTCAAAGCACTGTAGAACATTTCAAATTTCTCTTCTGCCCATGAGAAAACCCTTTGCATTGAAAGTTGCTTTCAACTGGAATCCTACATTTGGCATTACACAACAGTGACATATTTTTATGGAGATTAAAATTACACACCAAGAATGTAAAGTTGCCCAAGAAAAACCATTTCTACTATTAAAAATGCTCTCATTACATTCTATGAGGAGCTATGACCTTCTCTTGTCCATAAATAATGCTTACCATAATAAGTTTGGAGACCTGGTGGCACAGTAGTTAAGAGCTAGGCTGCTAACCAAAAGGCCGGCAGTCTGAATCCACCAGCCACTCCTTGGAAATCCTATGGAGCAGTTCTACTCTGTTCTATAGGGTCGCTGTGAGTTAGAATCAATTTGACAGCAACGGGTTTTGTTTTTGTTTTTTTTTAAATAATAAAGTTAAAAATCATTTATAAATTCCATATTTGCCTAAGAAATACCCATCTTTTAACCACCTGCAATTTACAAAGTGAATTTACTTTAGCATAATTATGTTTCCTTTAACTTGTAAACAATAAATCTACCACTGATTGCAAAGACAGGTGATCAGTGGATATTATGAAGAAAAGGACATGAAAATCAATATGTAATTCCTGGTAAAGGGCATGTTATACTTTTACTTTGAAATCTTCCAGTGGTAAGTCATGAATATAAAGCTTGCCTCTGTAAAAAAAACAAAAAACAAAAAACTTGTTTGCTGTAAAACTAGGAATCATCCCTAGTTATCTAAAACTTCAAGAAACAGTGTCCTAGACCCTCTTGAAATCTGTGTGAAGCAGGCCCCCTTTGGCAACTAAAAGAGCTCTTTGAACCACAGAACAGATGTAATGAAAATTGGTTCCATTAAATGCAGCTGGCAAATTACAAACTGAGAAATTAATGCACCATACCACGACTCTAGGGGCTAAAATGAATCAAGGTGTGGTTGCCAGATGCTCGTGTCTCCCCACTGCCCCCTCCCCTATAAAAACGTTTCTGTTTATAGATGTGTTTATTATAATACAAATTATTGATACAGGTAATATAAATCATGAGATCATAATAAGGATTAAAAATTAGCTAAAACAATAACAGTGTTGTATTCGTGTAATAAAGTCTTAAAATATAAACAGGAGTAAAGCCTGAATCATTAACTCTTACGTACTCCGCGGGCTCCCGAAATGCACTGGGCTTGTAGATGTACTCACTATCCTGTGATAGGCTGTCTCTGGATTCCAGCAGGAAAGGAAAGTTGATTCAGTCCTATCCATAAACAGCATGCTTCTTTGTTGATTTCAATTCAATCTATTCCAAGTTGGTGTGCTGCTGATGGCTCTACTAACAGAACCTGACCAAAGTCCATTTAGCATCTGCTTTGGAGGTGCTCTTCAATGGTTCTGAGTAGCCCTCTTGAGTCATTAGCTAAACATTGTCTCAAACAACGACACTTGCAAAGACCCCCTGTGAGCACATTCCCAGGTAATTCAGGACAACCCCTTGGATCTTTTCCCCTCCCCTTCCTTCATAAGATAAATAAAAAAAAAATACCCCATTGCCTCCCCACCCCCCACCGCCCCGCTTGGTTTCATTTGACTTCTACTGAGTTGTGATCATACAAACAAAGCATTCTGAAAGGAAGATGGTTCAACTGTGGTCTGCTTAGTTTAAACCTGGCTTGTTATTAGTCATTTAATTAGTTAATTATTATTTATTTATATTATATAAATTTATTTACTTAAAATTAATTTGTAAAATATCTACCTTTTTATTAGTTATTTCGTTAAGCTAGTTGATTGTTTCAAAAGAAAGTGAAATTTAGTTATTTAAGAAATCTATTTTTATGACTCCAAATTCAGTCCAGTGGTAGAGGCTAGAGGAAGTGACTGGAAGGAATTCAGAAAAGGAGACTGAATTGTTGGCAATGTTTTATTTTTTAAGCTGAGTAGCGGGAATATGCACACTTTATACCTTTTTTGTATGTCTAAAATGCTGCAAAATTTTATAAAAATTAAGACAAATATTTTGATGGACTTGTAGTCACATGTTTTATGTCTAAAAATGATGATTTGGGGAAAATGTTTGGGAGAGGTTAATTATCTGTTTTCTAATTTGCTTCTGTCACTGCAGTAACTTTGCTTTTTCAGGAATTCAAACAAAGAACAAAGGTTTGCTGGATTATGTGGATAGATGCTTGAGTGTTCCATTTCTCCATCTGGAATGAGTGGCAACTTACATACTTAGCCCCGATGTTTTATTTACATATATTAAGAAGTCTATTTTCTCCATATCTTCATAATAAAAATCTATTTCATAAATATTTAATCCACAAGAGTGGACTGGACTAAAACATGGCAAGTATTCTGATATAGGAATTGCAACGATAAATAATGACCTAATTGCAATAACAATGTACTCATGTTTTCTTAAAGCTAAAATACATACAAAGGCTTCTTTTATTGCATAAACAAATCCCTGTCCTATTCTTTTAAAGCAGCTGTTAGGCAAACAATAAATGACTACCTCCAATTCGTATGTAAGAAAATATTACAGTAGAATTAATAAGCATATACAATTTAGGCATATGTAAGACACATTACACATGCTATAGTAACCAATTACAGTATGTAGGTTGGGGTGGCCTATTTACTCCTGTCCAATAAAGCACTATTCTAATTAGAGCACTGCATCATACGAAATTACATTATTTCCAGATAAAGAACTTTTTGTAAAGTGCACAGATATTGCAATATGCATGTTGTATGCTTTATAGCCATTATAAGCATGCAGCAGTGACAATTTTCCGTTGTTTTATGGTAGCATTATTTCCACATACAGAGACATGCGTACTAAATACATACAATTGCCCACATACTCCGTATGTTTTACGATGACTATACTTCACCATTAGCAATTTCTTCTTTGTGAATCAAATTCAAATTGTTTTTCATGTATAGATACGTTGTGTTACCATATTTCTACAAAAGATCAAGTTTCTATATGAATAAAAACAGATTGATTATATACTGAAATCTCCAAAAGAGTAAGTAAAATCTATGCACACCTAAGCACTCTTTCTTCCTTACAGGTATTCATTTGAGAATTTTTTAGAAGAGATTTTGATGTGTGTGGTAATTAATTGAAATAAATGAAAAACCTGCCTTATATCCAGACTAAATTTGCCTCAACAGCTGCTGATCCTCAAGCTCTGAAAGTCAGCCAATTAGTAAAGTTTTCCACGGCTGCTGCCCTAACCAGGCTTCCTGTCTGACAGCTCCATTTTCAGCCTCAACCAGGGAGGTAAGACTTTCTTTAATTTTATCTTTTTCATTTCACATGGAAATAAAAGCAGCAGATTTAAGATACTGAGTTTTTTTTTTTAAAAGAAGATTGTTTACTCCAAACAACACAACATAATACATGACCAAAGAAGAGAAAGTGATATGGAGTTTTTAAGGTTTCCCTAATCTTTGAATACACATCACCTAACAGATTCTTCTTCTCACTGGACATACATAGTATAGAAGATTTTTTTTTTTTGCACTTCAATATAAGGAATTAAGTCACGGAGACTGGGAGATGTGAAATATAAGATCTTCCCATTTTAAAGCACTTGGCAGTTTCGTCTGGCCCACGCCAGAACTCCCCCAGAAGAACAAACTCCCTTTTGCATTTTATACAATTGTAAGCTAAAGTTAAAAAAAAAGAAAGAAGGACCAGAACATTTTTTTACAAATAGCATTATCTTACGTCATTCAGATTTTATTTAAAAAAACTTCATGGAAAAGAATCAAAGAATTACTGACCTATTACTTCCTTTGACAACCCAATTCATTTAAATTTTCATTTTGAACTAATGCCTGTACTTTGGCAAATGGGATAGGTAGAATTTCACAGATGAGGACCACACAGTAGTTTATATCGTTGGCAATAGGCACAGTTAGAAAATTCTTGATTTGTTCTCCTTTTGTTGCACAAAAGTAAGTCAGTTGTGGGGATCCAAGTAATAGTCAACGAAACGCTAAGCCTTGTCCCTAATGCCACTTTCCAGATGCAATATACTTGTATGTAATGTGCACATACTGAGACCAGACCGTTTCTGAATGGGTCAGCCAATCTGCAAGATGAGAGGTGAGACCTACCCACATGGAGGAAGCAAACATGATTCAGAGCACAATGAAGTTAATTGAAAATAAAATACATAACATTTATTGGACTTTAAAACAGTGAATTCCAAAATAATTAAGTTAATAAAAGAGTCTTACTCTTTTCTGAACTAAATTAAATGGCTCTAAAATTAATTTCATTGGTTTTTTAATTCACTGTTAACTCGATAAAATGAGCTTTTCAAATTAACTTCTTTTTTAACTCACTGCAGTAGAAGTCCATAAATGAACTTTGAAAAAAAAATCATAAGTTAAACTTTTTCCTAGACAGCAGTCTTCTGAAAATATGGACATTGCAAAGGTATATACAAAATCTGGGAGATTTTACTCAGGATATTCAGCAGAGAAGTTTAAAAGATCCAATTTACCTACACTGTATCTGCTATATGGAAGTGAGAAATGTCTCTCTTCTCAGAAAGAGAGGCAAAGTATGACAAAAGTAAAATAATTGATTTCAAAAATTGTCTAAGAGATAGAAAACAGTTGAACTTTGCAACTCTGGTAAATGATGTTCCGAAGATGATCTAAGATGTAAGTGACAAAATAGTCTGGATATCATATTCCTAAAATCCTGCTCATAAGTGCTCTAAATTACAAAGATTTTTTTTTTTTATTTCTGTAAGATGGCAAGTAAATATTTTATAATCACCAATTCATTCTGATGTATATATTAAAATAAAGGCAGAAGGAAAAGCATTTGGCATGTATTTCACTGGCATATTTGGATAACTAAATCACAGAGAATTATTTGCCTTTTAACTAGATATTTAAATTTTAATAGGCGTCCTGGTGGTGGAGTGGCTAAGTGCTCAGCTTCTAACCAAAAGGTTGGCAGTTCAAACTCACCAGCTGCTCCATGGGAGAAAGATGTGGCAGTCTGCTTTCCTAAAGATTTACAGCCTCGTAACCCTGTGGGGCTGTTCTACTCTGTCCTATACAGTCGCTTTGAGTCGGAATCGACTTGATGGCAACGCGTTTGGTTTTTGTTGTATAAATTTTAATATTAGAACTCTGTGAATGCATATTTGTAGTCAACTGATTTGGTTTTGGTTTATTGTTATTATAATGAAATGCCTTTCATATTTGTATTTTACTTTCCCTTTCTATTCCTACCAATTTGCCCTACTATTATTAACTCATGCTTGGATAATTATAACAGCATCCTAGTTTATCTTCTTGCCTCAGCCTTCTTTTCTTTGGAACTTTAGCATACGCTGGTTCTTCTCTCTGGAACACTCCCCTACCACCCATCTTGTCCATATCAACTACCTTTCCTGGCTAATTCCAACTTTCTGGTTTCTAAGCAAAATTTGCTATCTCTTGGAAGTCTTCTCTGATGTTGTCTTCCAGACTCGGTTTGGCTCTACCCAAAAATACAATGTTTATTACGTCTGACTCTTAACCATTGCCGGGCTTCGGCCTTCATGATGGTGGAAAGAGTGTCTACTGGCCCACATCTGAACTTTCACTGCTTAACAGGGTACTTGGCACATAATTTGCATTCAATAAATATTTGCTAAATGAATAAATCCTTAACCACTGTCAGACTAATATTCTTTAAACAGTGCTTTCATTTTATGACTTTTTTGTTTAAGAACCTTTTCTCTTTGGTTATGGAGTTCCTGGGTAGTGCAAACAGTTAATGTGCTCAGCTGCTAACGTCAAGTTTGGTGGTTCTAGTCAACCCAGAAGTGCTTTGGAAGAGAGGCCTGGTGATCTGCTTCCAAAAAATCAGGCACTTGAAAACCCTAGGAAGCACAGTTCTACTCTGACAAACATGGGGTCTCCATAAGTCGGAACTGAGTCCATGGCAACTTTTTTTTTTTTTTCCTCTCTCTTTGGTTACCTCATCAAATCTAAACTCCTCTTATTGCCTTCCTTTATAATCTGGTTTATTTTCTCACAGTTCTCATACACTCTTCCAAAACATTTCCTATGTCCTTCCCCCTTCTCAGCTCAAGTTTCCCGTTTCTGACATCTCCTCTAATTTTATGTCTGTTAACATTGATATTTTTTCTTGTAAATATATTTGCTATCCAGTTTAGATTTTGATTACTGTGTTAATTTTGTTCTGTAACTAGAAGCCCTGCTGGCGCAACAGTTAAGTGCTCAGCTGTTAACTGAAAGGTTGGTGGTTCAAACCCATCCAATGGCTTCGAGGGAGAAAGACCTGGCAATCTGCTCCTGTAAAGTTTACAGCCTAGGAAACCGTATGGGGCAGTTCTATGACATCACATGGTGTCGTTATGAGTTGAAATCAACTTGACGGCACACAACAACAGCAACTAGATTGTACATTGTTTGGAGGCAGCAACTAGAATACTTGGCAGCCCTACTGGATTACAGGATCAAAATAGGTTGAATTAAAGAGATCACTTGATTCGAATTCTTACATAAAAAAAAAAAAAGCCAAGCAAACAAAACTCTGAGGCTACAGAAAGCTATTAGGTCACATGTCAAGTCAGATCCCTCGTAAGTGTTAGGGTGAAGATGATGTGCACAGCTCCTGTTTTACAGTGCAGTCCACCATGCCATTGATTGTCCAAGACAGACGTGTACTGATTATCCATTTAATCTAAAGCATGCTTGATTTAAAACCGAATCACTTTTCCTGATGCCTGAACCACTTTGTAGGCTTAGGTGAGCTATTATTTCTGTTACTTAACATTACAGGAAATAGAATGTTTTCTACACTGTGAACATTTTTCTTCAGCTGTTTCATATTTTGGTATGAAACAGGCCTTTACAGATGGTCTATTCTAATGGATGGCTCTTTAAAGCTACACTAGTATTGTTGTTGTTGTTAGTTGCTGTCCAGTCGATTCCTACTCATAGAGACCCCATGTGTGCAGAGTAGAACTGCTCCATAGGGTTCTCAAGGTTGTGACCTTTCAGAAGCAGATCGCCAGGCCTGTCTTCCGAGATGCCTGTGGGTGAATTCAAACAACCAACTTTTTGGCTAGCAGTGGGGAACTTAATCATTTGTGCTACCCAGGGACTTGATTAAAGCTACATTAGAAGCTATTAATAGGAAAAACATCCAGAATGATTAGACACTGGGGCACCCAGCTGGGGCTGGGGGCTCTGAGGAAGACTTCAGCAGGAAGCCTTGGAGTGCTGTGGAGTCATCTGTGCTAAAGAACCTGTGAGTATCAATTTCTGGAAAGCCATGTCTGACACTCAGCTGGACCCTCTCACCAACAGAAAGTACCACTGCCAAGCTTGTGCCACTATGCAGGGGGCACCATCACTGTATTAAGCATGATTCTAGAAGTTAGAGTCACTGTTCAAGGAGTTCAAGGAAGATAAAAGAGGTTGGCCTCAGATGTGTCAATGTAAATGTGCCTTTCGTGTAAAATTTAGGTAAGAGTAAAATAGTCCTTTAACCTTTACCTCAGTCTGACTAGGTGGTACCCATTAAGACTAAATCCTGGCTATATATTTTTTAAAATCATTTGTATGCCATCTCTTTGAATCTGTTCTTTTTTTTTCCAAAATAATCTGACCTATAATATATCAGAGTATACTTCTGCATTGAATAAGTTAGCCTCTGTTAATGTTTTCAGTAAACTATATGGACTAATTGAAATTTTCCCCCAATTAATTTCAGTATACCCCAAATCAACTGCACAGACATTTGAACTATTTTGCTTACTCTAGTTTATTATTTAACTTACTCTAGTTATTTCACACTAACTGTATATATCTATCATACTCGTGCAGTCTCTGAGTGGCACAAACCCTTAAATGCTCAACTACTAGCCTAAAGGTTGGAGGCTCGAATCTACCCAGAAGCTCCTCAGAAGAAAGTCCTGGGGATCTACTTCTGAAAGATCACAGCCATTAAAAACCCTATAGAGCACAGTTGTACTCTTTTGAAACATGGGGTTGTCATGAATCAGAATCGACTCAGCAGCAACTGTTTTTTTTGTTTATCATTCTAGCAAATTTATCTTCACTTTACATTTTTTAAAAATTCTGTTCTCAAAGTTCTACATTTAAATTATTTTTTTTAACATTCGAAATAAATGTCTATATTTCTGACTCAAAGATTTCTTCCTTATTCGTCTTCAACTTCCTCTAAGGATCTTTCCTAATGACCTAGGAATAAGGACACATTTCCTCTTGATTCAAAGCCTAAACAAAGAGATCATTCCCAGTGAAATTCATGTGCATCAGCTATAAACAGCATCTGAAAACGTAGACAAGTGTTTGTCTTGCTGTTTATGGTAGAATATCTCAGAAAGGTTAACACTTACACAACTTGTATTTCATTAGAGTGTGCAGTTCATCATTTATTACTAACATTTTCTTTGATGCAAACCTCAAAACCAAAAATTTTTTCTTTTAATATTAGACTAAAATGGTAAGTTATTTGCCGCTGCATAGGTAAGGTAAAGCACAGTGACTATCTTCTATAATAATATGCACCTGCAAGATATTAGATCAAGTAATTAATATTGCTTTCAAGGTCAGCCACATCAGTGGTCATTGGAGAGATAATTAAAAAAGTTGATGTTAACATTTCTAAATTCAACACAAAGGCACAATCAGAAATAAAGGACTTAATTGTGGGAACAGGAAAGGTGTTTCTTTGAGGTTTGTTCATGAATTGTTTTAAACATTTAATCCTTTAAAAATTAATTATATTAATTATTGCAATGGTGTCTTCATTTTTTTAGTGTGGGCTTGCACTGTGCTGTCAATAAAAAAAAAATCTTTAGTGGAGTAATTCATGTTCTGTTGCCCCCAGACTAACATCAAAACACTACATTTACTATATTAAATTACCTGGTTTGAGCAAAATAAGATGTGCATGTAAAACAACAGAAAATATTTAGCGCTGGTCTTATTAATGTTTACATTTTCTTGCTTGGGGTTTTCCAAATCAATCCTGCAATTTCTATGTAAATGTTTTATATCATCTCGTGGTTGCACTTAGCATGTTTAAGTTTTCTGAGGATGAATACATTGTTGGAATCTTGGAGTGTTTCTTTCAAATAGGGAATTTTCAAAAGATCTATTTTTATCTACAAATCCCTCTTCATTATTGCAGATTTTTATAGGGTATAACATTTGTTCAGAGATACTTTTAATTGGTTGATTTTTTCCACTTTATTTTCTGTTAGGAGTAATACAAGAGACCAAGAAGGTATATAATTATAATAACAAGAAAAAACATCACAATTAACATGAATTATGGGAAGGCAGACTTAATCCAAATATGAAAAACATTACTTATAGTTAGATAAATCCAGTTATGGTACTACTCTTGAAAGAGTGCAAACTATAATCAGTATTATGTTCCACATTTGCTTTGCAAAAATACAATGAATAACTATATGTGTGAGTGGGAATTTGACACATATCCACAGAAAGACTTAAGGCATAAATAGATGGGCCACACATAGGGGGTTGTGGTAAAATGTTTAAGGAAGGAATGCCAACTGACATTTTTCTGATATTGCTGTTCTAAATATTAGATGCTTAATCTATTGGTTCATGATATCACGGATAGAAAAAATTGACTTGAAATAAAAGTGTTCTTAGCATAGAAGTTTTCATTGTAATGCTTATATTATAGCACTAAAAATAAAAATACACTTAGAATTAGGCTATATACCTAATGAAAAAATGAAGAACCCACATGCTTGTATTGTCAGTAAGCCCCATTGCTGAAAAAATTCAAGTTCTGGTAATGATTCTACATGTTTAGTATCAGAGATAAATAGAGGAATAGGATAAAAATATTATTCTCATTCCAGTCTTTATCACTTAAAGACTTATTTTTGAGACGGTTGTTAGTGATTTAAAATTTTTTTAACTCCATACACAAATGAATACTTATCTCACAATAAAATATATTCCACCAAATAAAGGTATATTTTATATTATAATATGAGATAAATGTTAATTATCATGTGGATATAAAATAAATTTACTATGTAATCGTTGTTTATTAAGAAAATTATGATTTATATTTATCCATTAGTCTGTAAGAGATAAGTGGATGTACATATGTTGAGACTTGCTCAACTAACTAAAAATCTTAAATATGTAGGACAGAATCAAGCAAAACGAAAGATTGGGAACTACAAGGCAGGGCATTTCTCATTTTCCTCAATAATAAATCCTCTGACCCTAGAGCTGCTTGTGGTAAAATCTTTGGGCTTTAAATGGGGAATGCAGGGGAACAAGGACTAAGAACAAAATGACAGAGTGATTTTGAAGTTCATTTAAAAAAATATTTGTTATATCAATAGTATACACAGTACACAAGAAAACTTAATTGGAGCATAGCCCTAGAGAACTATTCTCAATCACCTATTATTTGGGGGAGATTAGTGGTGCAAACGGTTAACATGTTCTGCTGCTAACTGAAAGGTTCAGGGTTTGAGTCCATCCAGAGGCACCTTGCAAGAAAGGCCTAGTGATCTACATTCCCAAGATCATAGCCATGAAAACCCTCTGGAGAACAGTTCTACTCTGACACACATGGGTTGCCATGAGTTGAAATTGACTTGATGGAAACTTTTTTCTTATTCATATAGCAGCAAAAAAGAAGATAAGAGTTTCTGACCTAGGGAGGCTTTATGGTGGGTTGTTGTTGTTTTTAGGTGCCATTGAGTCAGTTCTGACTTATAGCGACCCTATGTACAACAGAACAAAATACTACCCGATCTTGCACCATCCTCACAATTATTGCTGTTTGAGCTCATTGTGGCAGCCACGGTGCCAGTCCACATCTTAAGGGTTTTTTTGTTTTTTTGCTGACCCTTTACTTTTCGAAGCATGATGTCCTTCTCCAGGGACTGGTCCCTCCTGATAACACTTCCAACATAAGATGAAGTCTTGCCATCTTCCCTTCTAAGGAGCATTCTGGCTGTTTGTATTTCTTCCAAGACAGATATGTTCGTTCTTTGCCAAGTTCATGGTATATTCAATATTCTTCACCAAACCATAATTCAAATGCATCAGTTCTTCTTCAGTCTTTCTTACTCATTGTCCAGCTTTCACATGCATATGAGGTGATTGAAAATACCACGACTTGGGCCAGGGTCACCTTAGTCCTCAAGGTGACATCTTTGCTTTTTAACACTTTAAAGAGGTCTTTTACAGCAGATTGCCCAATGCAATATCATTTGATTTCTTGACTGCTGCTTCCCTGGGCATTGATTGCGACTCCAAGAAAAATGAAATCCTTGACAACTTCAACCTTTTCTCCATTTATCATGATGTTGCTTATTGGCCCAGTTGTGAAGATTTTTGTTTTATTTATGTTGAGGTGTAATCCATACTGATGGCTGTAGTCTTTGATCTTCATCAGTAAGTACTTCAAGTCCTCTTTGCTTTCAGCAAGCAAGAATGTGTCATCTGCATATCTCAGGTTGTTAATGAGTCTTCCTCCAATCCTGGTGCCATGTTCTTCTTCATATAGTCCAGCTTCTCAGATTATTTGCTCAGCATACAGATTGAATAAGTATGGTGAATGGATGCAACTCTGCTGCACACTTCCTGATTTTAAACCATACAACTGCCTCTTGATCTATGTACAGGTTCCTCATGAGCACAATTAAGTGTTCTGGCATTCCGTTCTTTGCAATGTTATCCATAATTTGTTATGATCCACATAGTTGAATGCCTTTGCATAGCCAATAAAATGCAGGTAAACATGTGTCTGTACTCTCTGCTTCCAGTCAAGATCCATCTGACATCAGCAATGATATCCCTCATTCCACATCCTCTTCTGAATCCGGCTTGACTTTTTGGCAGTTCCCTGTTGATATACTGCTGCAATTTTTTTAAAATTATCATCACTATAATTTTATTGCATGTAATATTAATAATATTGTTTGATATGATGGGTAGAGATTGACAAATATTTTATAAATATTTCATATGTTGTTGGTGAAAATGCTGACAGAAAAATAAAGTGGGACAAAGGGGGTTAGGAGTCCCCAAAAGGTTTTTGTTTTCATTTCGGCTATTTAACATGGGTGGCCAGGGAAACTCATTTTAACTGAGATAAGAAGAGATTTGAACTGAGATAATAAAGTGAGAAAGAAAACCATGGGATTAGAGACTACATGAGAAAAGAGAATTCTATACAAGGTGAATAATAATGCAAATGCCTTGAGGGGCCAATAGTTTTGGACCGTTCAAGAAACAGAAGGCAAGTCAGTGTGAACAAAGAAGACTAAGCAAAAAAAGAAATGGAGACAGATTAAGTAGAGCCTCAGAGGCCATGGTAAGTCTGTGGCTTTTCCTCTGGATGATGTGGGTGCTATTGTTGGGTTGTGAGCAGGTTAGTGACATGATATGAATTCCATTTTAACAGATCACTCTGGCTGCTGTTGAAATCAGAATGTAGGGGGCAAGGGTGGAATCAGGGAGACAGTTAAAAGGCCATTGTAATAACTGAGGTGAGAGGTCACTGTGACTTGGACCCTAGTGAGGGTGGTGAGAAGTGATCAGGATTTTCTGATGGACAGTATGTACAGACTGAGTTGGAGGTGAAAAGATAACTCCAAAGATTTTGGCTTGGGCAATGGCAAAAACAGAGCTTTCATTTTCTGAAGACTTCTGAAGAGGCAGATTTGTGGGGTGAAACATCAGTACATATATTTAATTAATGCACTGAGAACAGAGTATAAATTGGATTTCCATTATTGCAGCTAAAAAAGTATGGATTGGTACTAATAGAAGGAATATTTTTGAATTTCCTTTCTGTGTGACTAAGTTCAGCAGGTGACTTACAGAGGTCCTCAGAAGCCATTCTTTGAATCAAGGTGTGGACTTAATGAGGCACCTAACTACTGTGTGGCACTTGATTAAAATGAAATAATAAGTAGTAATGATGAAAATTTAACTTCAGCAATAAGTATCTAGGAAGTCAAAATTTCATTATCTTTATTAATAATGTGCCCAAATCTACAGTGGAAAAAAGTAAGTAAAATATACTCTCTCTTAGACATAAAATGATCCTCAATTTGAAGTAAATTACATGCTTCCATGATCTAGATGGTCATTTACATATAATACCACTGTTGGTGCTAAAATGAGCTTTATTGCAAAGACCCTAATCCATGCATTCTCAACAGGGATGATATTGTCCCCATGGGCAAAAATTGTTTCAGGTGAGGGTCAAAAAATCTTAGATATTACAATGGTTTGTGGTCCTCTGATGGGCACAATACGTAAATAGATACAGAGTATATCTGTGGTGTTAAAATGTTGTGGAGGTGGTGATTAGGAGGAAAAAAAATAACCTGAAAAGTCTCCATAAGGGAACGATAATGAAAAAAAGTTTTATAAACACTGACAATGCTAGGTTTAGGTGCAAGGTTTATATAGAGGAGTAGTTTTCTTAAGCTATAAATTCAAAGTTTGTGTTTTCATGAAACCAAACCAGGTAACAGTTGGAAAGCAAAAAGGCGACACTATGACAGGAAGCAACTTGAGTCTACAGCCACTGTCATCCTTGTGGCCCAGAGGGCCAAGATTGTTTACTTGCTTAGTTTAATAGACAGAATCACTAACTATCCTCATGTGCACAGAGGGAGAGGGAAATCAGTCACTCAGAACCTCCTGGTCTACAGGGACCCTGGGTCAGGTCTAACAGTGACAACCACAGATATTTATCATACTGATCAGTTTGCTATAAAGTAAATATATACTAGGTCCTCATTGTCCAAACAAAGCCAAACAAAGGGCTAGAGCTAAATTAATGGTATGAAATCCGTACATTATTCTGACAAGTTAACGTTCAATGAATAACCCTTCGGTAAATAAGATAGAGATGAAATGTTGCTGTAATTCTCCCTATTATCAACACACAGATCTGATTTCTGCTAATATGATGAAAAAAGCAATTTGTGTTTAGTATCTTCCCGCATTTACTTTTCCACTGTTCTTGTATTTCCTGGATTCGTTTCTTCTACCTTCCATGTACCTAAAGTGACACATTATTTCCTATTGCCCCAAACTGAACACTTCTTTTCAATCTCTCTTGATAGCTCCTCTTCTGGCTATTTATCAAATGAAAGCAAGCCCTGTGGTATTCTCTGTCTGATTTCTTTTCATCCCATTGTGGTTATTTATTAAAAAAACAAAACAAAACCATTGCTGTTGAGTTGATTCTGACTCCTAGCAACCATACAGGAGAGAGTAGAACTGTCCCATAGGGTTTCCAAAGCTGTAAATCTTTATAGAAGCAGACTTTATGCAGTGGCTGGTGGGTTCAAACCTTTCAGTTAGCAACCAAGTGCTTTAACCACTGTGCCACCAGGGCTCTGTGGTTATTTATACTCACCCCTTATTTAAATAGTCCCATGACTTCACCTTTTCAGATCTCTATTTCCAGTTCTGATCTCTTTCTTGAGCTCCAGATTAGAAATTTCAATTCATTCCTGGGCGTAAATGCTAGCATCTCAATCTCAATAGGTCCACAATAAAATACAGTGAAACCTGTGAAAGCCAGAAACTGTGTAAGGCAGAAACCTGTCAGATAAGGAGAACTCAAATATTTTCCACTAAAAGCAGAGATAGAAAAGTGGTAAGACTGCACCCTGTCAAAGACAGAAAACTTGTGAGACCCAGAAAAACAAGGCAGACCTGTCAAGTTCCAGCTCTCACAGGTTTCACTGTGCATTACATCCTTTCTTTTTCTTCCAACACTTTCCCCTTTCTGTATATCTTACTTCAGTTCAACTAGTTACTTCAGTTATGACCCCACTAAACTTATAGTCTACAGTCTAGAAACCTAAAGATCATTTCATATTTTGTTCTGCCCCCATGCCTGATGGACAATCAATAAATAGATGTGATTTACAATGAGCTATATTTATTCACTGCCTGGTGTAGACTGCTATTCTCAGATATGCTCCTGTCTACAATAGCTCACCTCACATTGGAGTAGAGGTAATAAGCTTTATGACAAAATGATAAATAAAATACAGCTCACAAGATAATTTATCAAAAACCTCTAATTCCTTCATGCCAGTGGAAACACCAACAATCCAGTGGACATTATTTTACCTTATTGAATAAAAATATATCTACTTTTATTTCAAGTTTTATGGAAAAATTTGGGGAATTACTCAGACTTTATTATATTGAGGGCACTATGGAAATAAGCCCCTGGATGCAAAGCCTCGCAATGGCCTTAAAGACATTCTAATCAAAATAGTTTGGTGATGGAAGTGGTCCAAGATGGTGGAGTAGTTAGTTACTTCTTCATTGCCCCTCTTAAAACAAAGACAAGGCTGAAGAATTGGACTGTGTGCAAAGTAGAAGTAGAAGACAGTATAAAAACATTGAATGCGGAGAATTACGGACTGCCCCCACCCTGCTAGCTGAACCTGCACAGTGCTGCTACACTGAGACAAAGCAAGCAGCATTCCCAGCAGAAGACCCCATCACCTGGTGCAGCTGAGCAGGAGCAACTCTGCACTCATGTCCAGAGCCAGGCAGGAGTACTTCCCACCCTGCAAAAGTTAACTGCATGCACCCCATCCACTGCACCCACCCCAGTCCCCATGGGAGAGCACACACAAAACACTCAACCCAATGACCAGGAAGAATGCCCCCTACACCCATGGCCAGGTGGCCAGCCAGCCAGATACATCACCTCACCAGAAATACCAGCTACATCCTCAGCAGCACTGCAAGACCAGTGAACAGGGACCCATGCTCACACACCCAGTCACTGCCTCACCTACCTGGAGACAAGAAGTGAGAGGTTCAATGGGGCCAGCTTAGTTACTAGAGTAGCACACATGCCCATCCTACTCAGAAGTATCAAAAGAAAACAAAACAAAATTTAAGGATGCAGCAAACAAACATACAATAAAGAAATAAATATAATAACTTCTTGATGCCTCACACACAACAGACAATGTCAAATCACATAAAGAAGCAGGACAAGATGGCTCCAGCAAGTGACCAAAATAAAGATCCAGAAAAATCTTCCGGAGAAAGAAATGGCAATGGAACTACCTGATAAAGAATTTAAAAGACTAATATACAGGTCTCTCCAAGAGATCAAGAAAGAAATCAAGGAAAACACAGACAAAACCAAGGAAAACAGAGACAAAATCAAGGAAAACACACACAAAGCAATAGAAGAGTTCAGGAAAACAATGCAAGAACAAAACAAGAAAATAAATCAACAATCAAAAGCCACACAAAAACAGCAACTAGAAAACCAAAAGACTAGCAATAAAATTTCAGAAATAAACAACTCAATAAGTTTTAGGAGCAGAATTAAAACAATGGAATTTGAAAACAAATCCCTTGACACCAATTTGTTTGAGGAAAAATCAGAAACAGGAATAAAGAAAAATGAAGAAAGCCTAAGAATTATGTGGGACACTATCAAGAGGAAAAATTTGGGTGTGATCATAGTTTCAGAACAAAGGGAGGCAATGGAAAGCCCACAGAGAATTGTCAGAGATTTGCTGACAGAAAATTTCCCTCACATCATGAAAGACAAGAAGATATCCATCCAAGAAGCCCAACGAACTCTATACAGGATAAATCTCAAAAGAAAGTCACCAAGACGTAGCATAATCAAACTTGCCAAAACCAAAGACAAAGAAAGAATCCTGAGAGCAGCTTGAGAAAAATGAAAAGTCATCTACAAAGGGAAATCAATAAGACTAAGCTCAGATTATTTAGCAGAAACCACGCAGGCAAGAAAGCAATAGGATGACATACATAAAATATTGAAAGAAAAAAAAATTCCCAACCAAGAATTATATAGCCAACAAAATTGTTTCTCAGATATGATGGTGAAATTAGTACTTTTCCAGGTAAACAGAAATTAAGAAAATTTGTAAAAACCAGACCAAACTTACAAGAAATATTAAAGGAAGTCCTTCGAATAGAGAACCAACAACATCAGATGGCAATTCAAGATTAGAACATAGAAATACATCAACTAGATACCAACCTAGATAAAGAATTCTCACAAATAAAACAAAGCTAAAATCTATAACAGGGAACCAAAGATGTCAGTCTGTAAATGATGACAACGTCTAAACAAAAAAGGGAATAAACGGTATAGTTATAGAACTTCCATGTGGAGAGGAAGTCAAGGTGATATTAAGAAATAAAAGACTGGTTTAAACTTAGGAAGATAAAAGTAAATTTCAAGGTAAGCACAAAGAAAGTTAACAAACCTACTCATCAAAATAAAAAACAAGAAAAACATAAAGATTCAGTGAACACAAAATAAACAATAACGAAAGAAATGAAAAGAAAATCCACAAACAAAAAGTACCTAGCACAGAAAATTAAGTGGAACAAAAAAACTGTCAACACCCCAAAAAAGTACAACAAAATTACAGCAGTAAACTCATACTTATTGATAATTACATTAAATGTAAATGGCTTAAAAGCACCAGTAAACAGATGGAATGGCAGAATGGATTAAAAAAAGCAAGACCCATCAATATGCTGTCTACAAGAGACACAACTTAGACAAAAAGACATAAACAAACTAAAATTCAAAGGATTGAAAAAATATATCAAGCAAACAATAACAAAATAAAAGCAGAAATGGCAATATTAATCTCTGATTAAAATAGACTTTAAATCAAAATCCACCATAAAAGATAAGGAAGGACATTATATAATGATTAAAGGGTAAATCCACCAGGAGGATATAATCATGATAAATATACACACACCCAATGACAGGGCTCGAAAATATATAAAACAAACTCTAACAGCATTGAAAAGAGAAACAGACAGTTCCAAAATAATAGGAGAATTCAACACACCACTTTTTGCAGGACAAAACATCTAGAAAGAAACTCAAAAAAGATACAGAAGATCTAAATGCCACAATCAACCAACTTGACCTCATAGACATATAAAGAACATTTCACCCAACAGCAGCAAAGTATATGTTCTTTTCCAACACACATGGAACGTTCTCCAGAATAGACTACATTTTAGGCCACAAAGCAAGCCTTAACAGAATCTAAAACAATGAAATAATACTAAGCATTTTCTCTGATCACAATATCATAGAAGTAGAAATCAGTAAAAGGAATAGCAAGGGGAAAAAATAAAATACATGGGAACATGAATAACACCTTGCTTAAAAACCACTGGGTAATAGAAGTCATCAAAAATATAATTAAAAAAACTTATAGAATCAAATGATGATGAAAACACATCTTACCAAAACCTTTGGGACACAGCAAAAGCAGTGCTCAGAGATCAGTTTATAGTAATAAATGCACACATCAAAAAAGAAGGGCCAGATCAAAACATTAACCCTATAACTCAAACAAAAAGAAAGAGAGCATCAAAAGAATCCCACAGTCAGCAGAAGAAAGAGAATAATAACGATATAACAGAAATAAATGAAAGAACAGAAAACCAATATAAAGAATCAACAAGACCAAAAGATGGTTCCTTGAAAGGATCAACAAAATCAACAAACCATTGGCCAAATTGACAAAAGAAAAGCAGGAGAGGAAAAAAATAACCTGAATAAGAAATGAGATGGGTGACATTATAACAGAACCAACGGAAATAAAAAAGATCATAACAGAATACTATGAAAAATTATACTCCAACAAATTTGAAAATCTAGAGAAAATGAACATATTTCTAGAAACACACTATCTACTTAAACTAACACAAATGGAGGTAGAAAAACTGAACAGACCCATAGCAAAAGAATAAATTGAAGACGTAATAAAAAAAAAACCTCACTCCCTGCCCCCCCCCCCAAAAAAAAAGCCCTAGCCCAGATGGCTTCACTGGAAAATTCTACCAAACATTCAGAGAAGAGCTCAAATCAGTACGGCTCAAGCTATTTCACAGTATATAGAAAAGGAAGGAATACTTTCAAATTCATTCTATGAAGCCAACGTAACCCGATACTGAAGCCAGTCACTACCCCCTCCACTGGCAAAGACACCACAAAAAAAGAATATTACAGAACAATATCTCTCACAAACACAGATACAAAAATTTTCAACAAAACTCTAGCCAATAGAATTCAACACCATATCAAAATAATAATAATAAGACATCACGAACAAGTAGGATTTATATAGGTATGCCAGGATGGTTCAACGTTACAAAATCAATCAAAGTAATACATCACATAAATAAAAAGAATAAATTAAAGGAAAGAATCACATGATCATTTCAATCAAAGCTGAAAAGGCATTTGATAAAGTCCAACACTCATTCCTGGTAAAAACTCTCAGCAAAACAGGAATAGAAGGAAATTCCTCGACATAATAAAGGGCAAAACCAGCAGCCAACATTATTCTTAATGGAAAGAGACTGATAGCACTCTCCTTGAAAACAGTAACCAGACAAAGATGCCCATTATCACCACTTTTATTCAACATTGTGCTGGAACTCCTCTATAGGACAATAAGGCAAGAAAAAGAAATAAGGGGCACCCAAATTGGTAAGGAAGAAATAAAACTATTTCTATTCTCAGATGATATGATCCTATACATAGAAAAACCCCAACATTCCACAGGAAGGCTACTGGAACTAGCGGATTTAGCAAAGTAGCAGCATACATGATCAACATAAAAAAATCAGTTGGATTCCACTACACCAACAAAGAGAACTTCAAAAAGGAAATTAGGAAGACAATGCCATTTACAATAGCCCCCCAAAAGATAAAATACTTAGGAATAAATCTAACAAAGGACATAAAAGACCTATACAAAGAAAACTTCAAAGTAACAAAACAAAAGAGACCCACATAAATGGAAAAACATACCATGGTCATGGATAAGAAGTCTCAACATTGTAAAAATATCAATACTACCCAAAGCAATCTACAGATAAAATGCAATCCTGATGCAAATTACAACAGCATTCTTTAATGAGATGGAAAAATTAATCACCCAATTTATATGTAAAGGAAAGAGGCCCTTGATAAATAAAGGATTATTAAAGAAGAAGAATAAAGTAGGAGGCCTCACACTACCTGATCTCAGAACCTACTGTACAGCTACAGTAGTCAAAACAGCCTGGTACCGGTACAACAACAGACACATTGCCCAGTGGAACAGAATTGAGAACTCAAATGTAAATCCATCCACCTATGGACAGCTGATCTTTGACAAAGGGCCATGGTCCATCAAATGGAGAAAAGACAGTCTCTTTAACAAATGGTGCTGGCAAAACTGAATGTCCATCTGTAAAAAAAAATGAAATAGGACCTATACCTCACACTGTATAAAAAAACTAACTGAAAATGGATCAATGACCTAAATATAAAACCTAAAATGATAAAGATTAGGGAAGAAAAAATAGGGACAATGCCAGGGTCCCTAACATACGGCACAAATAGTATACCAAACATAACTAAAAATGCACAAACAGTGGAAGATGAACTAGATAAATAGGAACTCCTAAAAATTAAACATTTATGCTTATCAAAAGACTTCTCCAAAAGAGTAAAAAGAGAACCTACAGATTGGGAGAAAAAATTTGGCTGCAACATATCAACAAGAGTCTAATCTATATAAGATACTGTAACACCTCAACAATAAAAGGACAAACAATCCAATTAAAAAATGGGCAAAGGCTATGAACAGACACTTCACCAAAGAAGACATTCCGATGGCTAAAAAACACATGAAGAAATGCTTGTGATCATTAGCCATTAGAGATAAGCCAATCAAAACTACAATGAGATACTATCTCACCCCAACATTACTGGCACAAATCAAAAAACAGAAAATAACAAATGTTGGTGAGATTGTGGGAAGATTTGAATTCTTACACACTGCTGGTGGGAATGTAAAATGGTAAAACCACTGTGGAAAGCGATATGGCGCTTCCTTAAAAAGCCAGAAATAGAAATACCATATGACTCAGGAATCCACTCCTAGGTGTATACCCTAAAGAAATAAGATCCATGACACAAATAGACATATGCATACCCATGTTCATTGCAGCATTATTCACAATTGGAAAAAACCTAAGGACCCATCAACAGATAAATGGATTTACACTGTGTATATGCACACACAATGAAATACTATGCAAGGAGAAAGAATAACGATGAATCAGTGAAACATCTCACAACATGGATGCATTTGGAAGACATTATGCTGAGTGAAATAAGTCAGTCACAAAAGAACAAATATTGTATGAGACCACTATTATAAAGAAACAAGAAAATGTTTACACACAGGGAAGAAAAAATTCTTTGATGGTTACCAGGGATGGGAGGGCGAGGGAAGGAAAATTAGCAAATAGATAGAAGACACATGTTAATATTGGTGAAGGGAAAGGCAATACACAATATGGGGAAGTCAGCAAAACATGAACAAGGCATGGGAGGACACTGGGAAGAACGAAAGAACAAAGGGCAACAATGGTACTTACTATAGCATAGACAATCCTGGAACAATAGTATTAACAAACACTAATTTATGCATGGATACATAGGTAGATAGGTATGCTAAGAGTGTAAGAGGGTGTAAAGGAACACACCCACCTGCATATATAGGTGGTAGATATTGGTGGTAGATATTTATACATACATAACTGTAGGTACTGCTTATGTATTAATATAGACAATAGAGCACACAAAAGCCACAGTCAGGGCAACTTCTCAGACATAACCAAATACCTCACGGGATGAAGTTCCTATGTTCAAATGCAAAGGACCATAGACTGGGGGGACATTTACATCATTTGGCACAATGTAGTTCATAAAGTTCTGCATCCTATTTTGGTGAGTAGCCTGTGGGGTTGCAAGTAGCCATCTAAGATATAACTATTGGTCTCTCACCATCCGGAGCAAAGGAGAGTCAAGAAAACCAAAGACTCAAGGGAGCATTTGTCCAAAGGACTAATGGACCCCATGAACCACAGCCACCACTAGTCTGAAACTAGAATAACTAGGTGGTGCCCAGCTATCACTATTGACTACCCTGACTGGGATCACAAAAGAGGGTCCCAGACAGAGTGGGAGAAAAATTTTAGAACAAAAAATCAAATTGACAAAAAAGACCAGACTTACTGGTCTAACAGAGACAGGCAGAACCCCCAAGACTATGGCCCTAAAACACCTTTCTGACCTGGAACTAAAGCCATTCCTGGTGACCACCTTTCAGCCAAACGATCGACAGTCCCATAAAATAAATAATAACATTCAAGAGGAACATGCTCCTTAGAACAATCAATTATATGAGATCAAAAGGGCAACGTTTTCCCGAAAGCAAAGATGAGAAGACAAGAAGCAGTAGAAAATCAGGACAAAAGAAAACAGGGAACCCAGGGCAGAAATGGGGAGAATGCTGACACATTGTGGGGAATGAAAACCAATGTCATGGAACACTTTATGTACAAATTATCAAATGGGAAATT
Source organism: Trichechus manatus latirostris (assembly GCF_000243295.1). Taxonomy (NCBI): domain Eukaryota; kingdom Metazoa; phylum Chordata; class Mammalia; order Sirenia; family Trichechidae; genus Trichechus; species Trichechus manatus. The sequence continues at coordinate 1,406,854 of NW_004444166.1, read as the reverse complement.
AATTTGCCCTGTAAACTCTCACCTAATGCACAATAAAGAATTAAAAAAAAATAGCTTGGTGGTTAAGACTCGGTTTCCAAAATCAAATCCTTCAGAGTTGTATTCCAGGGAGACATCTGCCATGTGACCTTGTGCACCTTCCTCACCTCCCTAGACCTCAGCTTTCTCATCTGTAAAATGAAAATATTAGTAGTATTTCTTTCATGTGGTTGTTGAGAGGAGTAACTGACATACACTTGTGAAGTCCTTACTTAGCACAGCACCTGACACACGTTAGGCATTTGATAAATATAGCTATCATTATGATCAGATTCCCTGGGTGGAGCAAATGGTTAATGGGTTCAGCTGCCAACCAAAAGTTGGACGTTCAACTCCACCCAAAAGTGCCACAGAAGAAAGGCTGGTAATCTGTTTCTGAAAAATCAGCCTGTGGGGCACAGTTCTACTTCGACGCACATGGGGTTACCGTGAGTCAGAATCAACTCAATGGCAACTGGGTTTGTTTTTTAAATTTGTATTTTTATTATTATGATCCTTGCTACTAATAATAGTATCCATAGTTAGATCTAACGTCAAGGTCAGTGAGAAGTATTAATAGCTAGGGAGGATAACCAGAGAAATCTCTGCTTGTCACTACCTAGAATGTCACAGTCCTGTGGCTTTGGGCAAAGTTCTAGAAGAAAAGATGATCAGAAGCTGAAAATATCAAGGTTTTTTGGTTTGTTTTGTTTTTTAAATAATAATTTGCTTTTAGTTAGTGTTGGTACTTTTAGATTAGATTGCTGTTCGAGCGTTCAAATACTCTCCAGATGCTAATATTTATAGTGACTAATAAAGCCAGCTTTATTAGTCATCATAAATGACTCAGCTGCTAACTAACAAGTCGGCAGTTCGAATCCACCACCTGCTCCTTGGAAACCCTATAGGGCAGTTCTACTCTGTCCTATAGGGTCGCTATGAGTCAGAATGGATTTGATGGCAGTGGGTTTTTTGGTTTTAATAGAGTCCCTGGTATATCACTCCTCCTTTTTGCTTCTCGGTTAAAATGAGGCAAACTGAGAAAAATACCATCCTCTCCTCCCTATCTTCCAAGATTACCAGCATATCTAAAATTCAAGAATTTTTTTAAATGTGGAACAAAATTTATGAAATCCCCACCAATACTTAATTTTCAGTAGTAAGGTCTAAAAAGGGCATTTGGAATTTTTCAGGGTTTTTTGTTTGTTACTTTTTAAATGTTCGAAGGCAAAATGAGATAGTAGGTAATCTTTTATATCTGTAAAAGCCTGTGTTACATTATCTCTATCAGCAGAGAACAGATTCTGTTTCAATAGCTTTCAAAGAGAAAAACAAATCAGAATGAAGTGGATTTCAGTACAATTCCTTTGTAAAGAGCTTCTAGGAAAAAATGTGCTACTAGAAACTTATCACTGATTACAATTAATACAAGTTAAAAGGTTTTCCAAACCTTTTAATTATATTTCGTTCCAGAGAAGTTTGGTATGATTTTCAAATTCATAGTATGACATAAATAATAATCTGAGATCAAATTTTTCACAAAGGTTAATATGATTTAGAAAGTTGAGTTTCCGTTTATAAAAAACCCACCAAAATAGGTTTATAATTTGTGCTTAGGTTAGAAGACTTCAAAGCTGAATAGTTGCAACTAACATGATTGCTCAACTGTGACCTTCTAAACTTGTGGAATTACAGGGCAATTCTTGACATGTGGCTAAAATACACTACCAAAGAAAGAAACCCAGCAGTCAGCGTGTTGTATTGGAGGGAAGATTTAGCCGATGAAGAGATATTTGTCTTTAGAGCTTGACATTGCTCCTGGCCTCTGAATATATAAAAACCCTAAAATACCCAAAACCATGGAACAGATCTGCAAATTTTTACCATAATGAAACTTAATTTTAGAAACGGCTTTTTTTTCAATGCTATAAATATACACAAGCAGGTCCATGTGGTACTTAGGAGCATGGACCCTGAACCCCAATGTCTGCGTTTGAACCTGGGCACCACAGTCACCACATGTGGACCTTGGGCAAAGGATCTCATTCCTCTGGGCCTCATTTTCCCTGTCTGCACAATGGGGATGATAATGGCATTGACTATTAAAAGGATTAAAATTCGTTAATATATGTAAAGACTGCATATCGAGAATAGTATGTGGAATTTAGAAAATGCTGTGTGAATATTTGATATTATTGTTTATTTCATATAAACTGGGATATTGCTTTCTATGTCATTAATTAATAAGAGAAGATGGAATAAATGTTATGCATAGTAAGTTGTAATAACTATAGTTACAGACATTTAAAAAAATATCCATTTCTACCATAGAACCTGAATATTCCAGTAAGGGGTAAAGGAAGTAAAGTTTTGGAGGAAAACAGCGATAGTTATGCCATTTGAATATGAAATATCATTTGATCCTTATAAAATACATGTGATAAAGTAGTATTAGTCTTATTTTATGTATGAGAAAGGCAAAATTCAAAGAATTTAAGTGAATTGCCTAAAGTCACTATCCTAAAATGTCACAGATCTAATATTCAAACACAGTTCAGTCCTAATGAAGACAAACAAGAAAACAAAACCAAAAACAAAATAACCTCTCTTTTCCTAAAAGATACTGTGCTTTACTAGAAAGATTTATTTTGAATTTCTTCTTAATCTAGCTTAAATAGTAAATAATTTCTATAATCAATAATCAAGAACATGTAGCTTAACTTCAATATTTTAGTTCCTCCACCTATAAAATGCAGAAGATAGTAGTAACCATCTTAAGAAAATTATTTTAGGTATGAAATGAGTTTGTATAGGAAATAATGTTTAGAACATTGCCTGGCAATTAAAAAGCACTCTGTATGCACTGACTATACATACATCAGTCTTAGCTGTTTATGTCTATACATAAAAGCAACGGCACATGGTCTTCATTGGTTTTGTTTGGAAGAACAATTAAAGACTTCTACACAAGCCATTTCTTATTTAGTTGCTCTTTATGGGTCAGTAACAAAAGAAACTTTTCAGATTTCGGGGTTTATTTGCTCACAATGTCATCGACAAAGGCAATACCTTAAACTCCCCAACTCTCAGACTAGTCTCTAACCATGCACCAAAGGACTGAACTACCAAAAAAGAATACATGTCATTTTTTTTGCATGATATCAAATGAGAGATAGAAGTATTTGATTTATACATCCCTTTTAGCAGTGAAATCCATCCTTTGGATCACTCACTTATTTACGTGAGAGGAGAGGGAGGTTTAGCAATTGTACCGCTGAGTAGAGAGTACCTACTCTCAGATCAAAGGAAAGAGACAGAGCTCCCCTCTGATCTGCCTTCAATACTCCCAATAATCTTTACCTTACTCCTCTTATTTTTTCATTTTACATACCATCTTGCACCCTGTAAAATTATATTTATGTATATGAGGTTTTTTTGGGTGTCGTTGAATTGGTTTCAACTCATAGCGACCCCACGTGACAGAGCAGAATTGCTCCATAGGATTTTCTTGGCTGTAATCTTTATGGAAACAGATCACCAGGTCTTTCTCCCACACAGCCACTGGGTGAGTTCAAACCACCAATCTTTTGATTAGTGGTAGAGTCTCCTTCTCTCTGTGTGTGTGTGTATATATATATATATATATATATATATACATACACTTTTTTTTTTTTTACCCATTACACAGTTTGTTATTTATTGCTAGAAATGTAATCCCCACAAAGGCAGGTATCTTTATTTGCTTTGTTCATTGGAATCTCCCAAGTTCCAAGAAGAGTATATAGTTCATAGTAGGCAATTTATCAATACATGTGGAATGAATGAATGAAGACATTTTCTCCTGTTGTACAAGTTTGTTACATCAATGTGCAGTGTGATACTTTCAGAACATTTGCCAAAAGTAGATGGTGGTGAATCATAGGGATGTATAACAAGGGAACTTATCTTGCTTTAGTGAGACATTCTCTCTTTTTGTACAGGAAGGAGAGAATGGAGCTTTTCAATCCTATTTGATAATTTTGTTGCCACTCATTTATTTTAAAAACTGTGTATTTTCTAGTTCACAATTTACCTCCAATAACCTCAAGGTAGATGAAAGAATTCTCCATACTAAATGGCAAACTTTACAAATATCAGATCACAAGATGGAATAGGCTTAATGTTATGACATGAATGAAAAAAGAGGACAAAAGGGAGAAGTAGAAATTAGAAGTAAGACTAAAGCAAAGGATAACTAGTGAAGACACTGGTGCTAGATTCCGTTTGACAACATCACTTCTCAGAAGACCCACTGGTAGACGCTCCCTAAAAATCAAGTACTAATGAGACCCTTTAGGTCATTAGTGATGTGGCCTATATCGTCTTAGCTACAACTCCTCTTATGTGGCCACAAACCTTGGCATTTTAGAGAGTCCCTGATAGAGCAGGAGAAAAGTAGGGTACAGAACTCAAATTCTAGTAAAAAGACCAGACTTAATGTTTGATTGAGACTGGAGGGACCCCAGAAGACATGGCCCCCAGACTCTCTGTTAGCCGAAAACTAAAACCATTCCCAAGGCCAACTCTTCAGACAAAGATTAGACTGGACTATGGGACATAAAATGATACTCGTGAAGAGCGTGCTTCTTAGATCAAGCAGATGCATGAGACTAAATTGGCAGCTCCTGCCCAGAGGCAAGATGAGAAGGCAGAGAGGGTCAGGAGCTGGTTGAATGGACACAGGAAATCCGAGGTGGAAAGGAAAAGCGTGCTGTCACAGTATAGAGAGAGCAACTAGGGTCACAAAACAATGTATGTATAAATTTTTGTATGAGAGACTAACTTGAAGCTGTCCTGACTGAAGAACTGTATCCTGAATTATAATCTGTTCCTTCCCTAATAAATCCCATAATCGTGAGTATGGTCTGTAGGTTCTGTGTGGCCATGGCAATGAATTATCTAACCCAACAGAGAAGTAGGGAGTGCCGTGGGAGGACCATCTGGTGTCAGAACTGGTAAAATGGTTGGAGACAGAAGGCATGTCTGACCTCCACCTCACAGCAGTCAGCCTTGGGCTGGTGCTGATGGTGATTCTCTCCTCCGCCTCGTGAAGTTTGAGGAGGTCAGACGACCCCAAAACCATTTTTACAATAGTTAAAGGAATGGAAGTTATTCTGCTTTTGCAAAAGAAAAGAAAGAAACCACAATTTAGAGACCCTGAAAAGTGTTAAAAGAAGGGGAGGGGGCATAATAGAGTGATGTGCAGACAGAAAAGGCATATCCAGTGAAGTGAGTTCAAAGAGAGTCATATCACTACAGAATGAAGTCCATTTATATGATTCTTATTCTCAGTGTTCAGACATTTACAAGTAAACTACTAAATATAATAGATTACAAGTTCGCTGAATCAGAAGAATCCCAGCTTTTGGTATGATTAAGTTTTAATTGTATTTCTCCTGTGGGATCACTAGTAGCTAATAAGCTCATGAAAATAGGTCTTTAAATAGCAGGGGTAGTAAAAGTCTCTCTGTGCACTATATTTTGATATGCTTGGTTGCCTGAGGCATTCTGCTGCCTAGAGTCTCAAGTGTTCAGTTTTCGTATCAATGAAATATCTAAGTAATACTCAAAAAAATCCTTAATTTCAAAATGAGATTATTCTGGACACTCACTTTATGAGTGGAAATTTCTTTGCTAAACTCCTCAATACTCAGGCTTTTTTTTTTTAGTATGACTAAGTCTTATTTGGACCCCTAGTAGCACAGTGCTTAAGAGCTCAGGCTGCTAACCAAAAGGTTGGCAGTTTGAATCCATCAGCTGCTCCTTGGAAACCCTACGGGGCAATTGTACTCTGTCCTATAGGGTCGCTATGAGTCGGAATCGACTTGATGGCACACAACAACAAGTCTTATTTATGCAAAAAGCCAATTTATAAGATACATATCCAAAGGCATATGTATTATAGTTTTAAATCAATATAATAAACTCAAAAGTTCTTTCTTTTCTGCTGGGTCTTTTAATGCTATAAGATAGATGCCATGTATATTCACTTTTGTCTATAACAAACCTAACTTTTTTTGATGTACTTGGGTAATACACTCGGCAGTATCTTTTCATGCATCTAATAAAATGTAAATGTACACTATTTTTAAAATAAGTAAACAAGATTCATGTGAGAAATATGTAATCTCTTTCATAAAAACATTTTTAATTCAATGGTTATATATGGTCACGTGTGTGGGACATTTATTTAGTTTGTCAAGCTGCTCACATTTTCTAAAAATATGCAAGACTATCACTGAGAGGAAGATTATTACCAATATGCCAGTTCCCATAGAAGAACGCCAGTTCTGAGAACTATTCCAAGTATCCTTTTGGGCAAACTGGTACAGATAGAGATACACAATTTGGGTCGTCTTTGTTTCTTTGGCTGAAAGCACACTTTGGTTAGCTCTCCTACGGTTGTAAGTCTAGCTCTGTTTCTTAGTCATCTAGAGCTGCTATAACAGAAATACCACAAGTGGATGGCTTTAACAAAGAGAAATTTATTCTCTCACAGTCTAGTAGGCTGCAAGTCCAAATTTAGGGCATCAGCTCCAGGGGAAGGCTTTCTCTCTGTTGGCTCTGAAGGAAGGTCCTTGTCTTCAATCTTACCCTGATCAAGGAGCTTCTCAGGCACAGGGACCCCGGGTCCAAAGGATGCAGTCTGCTCCTGGTGCTGCTTTCTTGGTGGTATGAGGTCCCCCTGTCTCTCTGCTCCCTTCTCTCTTTTATATCTCAGAAGAGATTGGCTTAAAATACAGTCTAATCTTGTAGATCTCATCAGCATAACAGCTGGTAATCTCATCTAATTAACATCATAGTGATAGGATTTACAACATATAGGAAAATCACATCAGATGACAAAATGGTGGACAATCAAACAACACTGAGAATTATGACCTAGCCAAATTGTTACACATATTTTTGGGGACACAATTCAATCGATGACACTCTGTCTCTACTTTGCTTAAAATCCTTCAGTGATGACCATTGCCTGCAGGTAAAGTCAAGTTCCTTAGCAGTATAGTTAACGCTATTCATAAGCTTATTTGTGCCCAGTTTTAGCCTATTTTCTATCTATCCTCTTTCTCTGTCTCTCAAACCACCCTTTATACTCTAGGATTATAGAGCACCACATGGTAACATTGTCATGAGGTTTCTCTTCTTTGGGCCTTCGCATAGGATATTGTCTTCACTTTTTATGTATCTGAAACTTTTCATGCTAATCTCAAATAGTGCTTCTGCCAAGAAGTTTTCCTGATGTCCTTCTTCACTTATATAGAGTTGTTCTCCCTCTTTTTTGCTACCTATTTTTCTTGCATGGATCACACCTGTTTGGATTAACACATCACACTGTAATGTGTATGAATAAATAGACTGTGGAATATCTTAAAGGAACATATATATATAAATTTACTGTCTTTTAATCCCCAGCACCTACATGGTTACTGTTGTTGTTAGGTGCTGAGGAGTTGGTTCCGACTCATAGTAACCCTGTGTACAACAGATCAAAAAACTGCCTGGTCCTGTGCCATCCTTACAATCACTGTTATGCTTGAGCCCATTATTACAGCCACTGTGTCAATCCATCTCATAGAGGGACTTCCTCTTTTTCAATGACCCTCTGCTTTACCAAGCAGATTTCCTTCTTCTAATAACTTGTCCAAAGTATGTGAGACACAGTCTCACCATTCTTGCTTCTAAGGAACATTCTGGTTGTACTTCTTCCTATGTGGTATCTACCACATAATAGTATGTCAACACCTACTGAATGAATGAAATAATAAAGTTTTAAGAACTCTGTGAGCATGAAATGGACATGGCAGGAAATTCTATGAACATAATGTGGACGTAGTAAAACTTCACTACACAGATAGATATAGATGAAATATATGTGCTGACCATTATTTCTACAAGGGAAATTTAAGTTTTTGGATGCCCACATTTATGACAGAAAAGGAGTAAAAAATATAACTTGATCCTTTTCACAGAACTTGAACTTGGAGCTAAGAATCCTCAGTGTCACTTCTCTCCATTATATAACAAACAGAACTTTATTTTACTTTTTTTTTTTTAACAGTGCCCTTTAAGGGTTTATTGCAGCTTGGCTAAAATGCAGTGGAAAAGATGCTTTTATGGTATTTTTGACCTGACGTGAAGTATGTGTCAACAGAATCTGTGCAAAAAGTAGCTCCACCAGGATTCCCTCCCAATTTTGAGAAGGCAAAAGGTCTAGATAAGCATCTCAAAGCTAAGCCTTTTGAGGTTAGCTCATCATTACTATATTTCCTGCTCCAATCATTTTCAGGCGGCAGCTGTCACCTCATTGATCAAATCCCTTTGGCCACAAAATCAATAGCATTGAATACCAAGAGAAAACATTTGCTATAGAAATGTAAGACATACCTCCTGACCACAAATGAACAAAATATATCAAAGCACATTAACCATGGAATCATTCCTTAAGTTTGTTTTGGTTAACAGGGATAATTTAAAGTAGAGAGATGGCCCAAGAGAGAGATTATCCACAGTTTTATAGATTTACCAACTTCTCTCTACTTAGGAACCCTAATTTCCCACATGCTCACTGCTCTCCCTGGTGACTGTCTGTGGGTTTAATAACATATGTTGCCTGGAGGGCTAAGGAAGAGCAGAGGAGGATCCAATCCAACATTCAATTGTAGTAATTGGAGAAAGGGAATACTCCAATTTTGAGTACTGAAAATAATTTCAGTTAAAATTCTGACACTTTCCAGATACACAATAAGTCTTAAGGTTACTAAAGCATGAAATGTTGGCAGAATTTATTTGAAGAAAAAAATTTCTTCATTTTGTTGCAAAAACCTTATTTACCCTGAAACTTCTTTATCCTAGAACTTTTTAAATAGTGTGCAAATACCCACATTAATGAAATAGTTACTTCCAGCAACAAAAAGATAAAATAAGTAAGTAAGCTTGCTCACTCCACCATCAAACATTGCAATCCATTAGATTCCTGATGACTAATGAAAATCTCATTTTTATAATATATTCAAACAGATGAGTATTTCAATATGATAGTAAAGATAAAATGAACCATTAGCCTTGTCTTCAAAGAGGACTCAGACCTACTAATTTTTTGGCTTCTTATTAAGAAATTTGCTTTTCTTTTCTGAATAAAACTCAAGATAATATATTAAAAATGTCTTAAAGCTTTTGTTCCAAAATAGTTGACACGGAATAGCCAAGGGTTAGCGGGAGAAAAAGGCCTTAAGAGATGTGAAGGCAAGCTTAATAGATTTTGTACAGATGGATAGTGGCAAAGCATGCCCTTGGCTGCAAACTTTGTGTGCACATTCCCACACGAAAGCAAAACTGAAGATTCATGGAGTTTTTTTTTTACTAGACTCAGCAAATTAGCAAATAAGCACCATACACAAACACACATGCACACATGTGCGTGCACACACACTTACTCACACACACACACACACACACACACAAAAACACTCAAATTTGTGATGTCCAGATTCTTCTTCTTAAATTTAGGGGAAAGGTTGCTCATTGATGTTTCTTTACTGACGAGCTAAGAATGATAATAGAAAACTGCAATGTTAGCTGCCCCCAGAATGCACTGCAGGTAATGTCTGTAACACTCATTTGGGGAAACATATCTTTCTAACTATGAATTGCCAATTCAGATCTTTTGCTTAGCTCAGATCTGGGTCTGTCCTCAGCAGGGAGTGCCAATTGTGCCAAACTGTGCTGAATTAATTGGGGTTGTTTGGCTCTGTCTCCAGTTAGTTACCAAGGTATCTATGGAAAAAAAAAAACCTTGATATTTTTGTTCATTTATACCACATATCTATCTACCTTATGTCCCTCTTGGATGTTTACTAAACTGACCACTCCTGAGCTTGGGAGCTTTAACACAATGCAGAAAAGAGTTCTTGCTTATTATGACTTATTACCGCTTTACCCATGAAATACTTTGGATGTAATCTTTTTGGAATGGTTAATTCTGCATCATTTCATTTAATAAAAATATTCACTTTCTATACACAGAAATGAATTATACTATGAGATCAATATTGCTATCTTTGGGGGGGAGCCTTGGTTTAAAGACAAATATTCATGTTTACTATGAATAATACACAGCGTTCGCTGTGAACAATGTTGCCCATGGAAAATAGATGCTGCACATTTTGATAGGCATTTTAAACAAGTTGTGTTGAGTTGCTAAGACCAAAGAAATTCCATTTGACTGGAAATTCCCATTGGTTTAAGATTTCCTAATGACCGAAAGTACATTTTCGTATATATCCTCGGCTCCCAACTTGACTCCCTTCTATGCGATTTGATTTCCACCTTTTTGGCCAACATAAAAACTTGTTTTTAACTGAAACACTCTCGATGTTTCTTGTTGTATTTACTTTACTAATTTCTGTCCCCCTGACTTTTCTGTCACTATGCAAAGCCTTCATCTTAGTCATCTAGTGCTGCTATAACAGAAATACCACAAGTGGATGGCTTTTAACAAAGAGAAGTTTATTCTCTCACAGTCCAGTAGGCTACAAGTCCAAATTCAGGGCATCAGCTCCAGGAAAAGGCTTTCTGTCTCCGTTGGCTCTAGAGGAAAGTCCTTGTGATGCATCAGTCTTCCCTTGTTCTGGGAACATCTCAGTGCAGAAACCTCAGGTCCAAAGGATGCGCTCTTCTCCTAGCACTGCTTGATGGTATGAGGTTCCTATGTGTCTCTGCTCACTTCTCTCTTTTGTATCTCAAAAGAGATTGGCTTAAGACACTATCCAATCTTGTAGACCTCATCAGTATAGCCTCATCATACTGATAGAGTTTATAACACATAAAGACATCACATATAACCTCATCATAGTGATAGAGTTTATAACACATAAGGAAATCACATATAACCTCATCATAGTGATAGAGTTTACAACACATAAGGAAATCACATCAGATTACAAAATGGTACACAATTATACAGTACTGGGAATCATGACCCAGCCAAGTTGACAGATAGTTTTGGGGGACACAAGTCAATCCATGAAAGCCTTCTTTTAAGACCTACCTCAAGACCACCTACTTTATGAAGCCTCCTGATTCAGGCTCATGTGGGACTTTCCCTCTTTTGAATTCCCATTCTGCTATGTAGCTTCTGGTTACATCTGCGGTGTACTGTGTTTTCTTCCATATGTGTTAACCTTGTTTCCTCAAACAGATAGCAAGAAATTTGAAAATACAAGGAAAAGTTTAAAATTATTTGTAACCCTTTGATGGCTTACCACAGTAGATGCTATCTTTTGTAGTCCATAGGGTTTTCATTAGCTAATTTTCTGAAGTAGATCACCAGGCCTTTCCTCCAAGTCTGTCTTAGTCTAGAAGCTTGGCTGAAACCTGTTCACCGTGGGCGACCCTGTTGGTATTTGAAATACCAGTGGCAAAGCTTCTAGTATCTTAGTAACACACTAGCCACCACAGTACAACAAGCTGACAGATGGGTGATGAAAAAATGAAAATCCTTGTAACTGGACTGATAAACAACATCATGATAAATGAAGAAGAAATTGAAGTTGTCAAGGATTTCATTCTACTTGGATCCACAATCAATATCCATGGAAGCAGTGGTCAAGAAATCAAATGATGTATTGTATTGGGAAAATCTGCTGGAAAAGACCTCTTTAAACTTTTAAAAAGCAAAGATGTCACTTTAATGGCAAAAGTGTTTGACCCAAGCCATAGTCTTTTCAATAGCCTCATACACGTGCAAAAGTTGGATAATGGAAAAAAGAAGGACAGAAGAATGGATGCATTAGAACTATGGTGTTGCCGAAGAATACTGAACACACTGTACCGTGCCAAAAGAATAAACAAATCAGTCTTAGAAGAAACACAACTGGAATGTTCCTTAGAAGTGAGGATGGTGAGATTTTGACTCCCTTACTTTGGACACATCATTAGGAAAGACCAGTAACTAGAAAAGGACATCATGTTTGGTAAAGTAGAGGGCATACAAAAATAAAGAAAAACCTCAGTGAGAAGGATAGATACAATAACCACAACAATGGGCTCAAATATACCAATGATCATAAAGATGGCTAAGACCAGGTAATGTTTCATTCTGCTATTCATAAGGTCGCAATGAGTCAGAGTGAACCCGATAGTTAAAAAGAAGTGCATCAGGAGTGTGAGTTCTCTCTCCCTGGAAGTTTGTTAACCTTATATAATGCAACCATGTAGATATGTGATTTGAGAGGGGATTCCAGCATCTGATGCATAGCTGGACTAGAATAGATAGGATCTAAATTTTACTTAGTTCCTATGGTTACTCCAAGTACTTTATTAGATACTATGATTGTATTATCTCATTTTAATCTTTACAGCACCTCTATGAAATGAATATTATAAACCTATTTATAATTAGAAAACCCAAAACACAGAACACGTAATTTGCTAAATACACATAGAAAATATAGGCTGCATAAAACAGAATGTTTATCTTCTGATTCATATTGTTTGTGAGAGACTCATTTTTAACTTCCTATATTTTTCTCCTTTACCTAACCAAATTTGTCATTAGCTTTCTTTTCTAGTCCTTTATTCAGTATTCACTTTCTAAAACAATAGTGGTGATTGAGGCTATTATCTTGTATTCATCTTCATATATGCATATTAATTATGCTCATGATGTCCTTAACTCTAAAGTGAAATACAGACATTCCCCAAAAATGTAAAGAAAGACCTAGGAGCTATTGTAAAATCCATCAGCAAATTCATACAGAAGATTATTTATAGCACCATTCTTAGACGTGGAAGAACTGCACAATAGCAGAAATCAAGTATCAGAGAAGAAGAATTTCTCTGTATGTTTTGACGAACAGATTGCAGCATATATTGTTCTCCTTGTGAGTTCCAAGGACCGGAAAGAAGGAAACGCACCTTTAAGGCCACTGGAAGACAATATTAAGCCTAACAGAAACAATGTTGAGAAGTTTATGCTGTGATTTCTACTTCATTTTTGCAGCTTGGACACCAAAATTTTAAATTATACGTAATTCAACTAGTTATTAATTTGCACATCTTATTATTTGGGTTTCAGTGTATTACAAGGCTGGCTTTATTTAAATCTCTATTTCAATTTTTATAAAGAAACACTGAAATCTCAACGAGAAGTAATTAATTTGAACTGAATTAGAAACATGTAAAACTTATAAAAGATTAAAATAAATGTATTCAAAGAGAACCATATCCGTTGCAGTTGAAGGGATGTCCTCCTCCTACAAACGTTGGTACCAAAGGCCACAGACATTAAATGATTGGCCACTGTCCTTGCTTGACAATGGAGAAACAGACCTGATAAGTTATGTACTTAACCACACAGCAAGTCAGGAGAAAAATGGACTAGAATCCAGGCCTTTATTCCTTTCCAGTGCTCTGTTTATGTCACTGAGAAACATGACATTCTTCTTGGGTGAAAACATGGTGTCCTAACTTAGTCCTTCATTGAAAAGATCATTTTGAAGATGTTTTCATTTAAGCCAAAACAGCATATAGAGTTTGGAATTATATAAATTTCCCTCTCTCTCTCTCCCTCCCTCTCTTTGTCTTTACTTTCATTTTAAAGGACTATAACAGGTTTCAGGAATGTTGGACTAGGTTTCAAAGTGTGAAAGACAATAAAACTCCGTTGGTTAGAAAATAACTGTCTGAAAATGTTAACTGATAACTTGTGATCCAGTAACCATGATTAGTAAATGAAATATATCAGAGCTTCAGTTGGGAATATAAAATGGGATAACCACTTTGGAAAATTGTTTGGCATTTTCTTAAAAAGTTAAATGTACACTTATTATATGACAAAGTAATCTCACTCCTAGCTATTCAACTAGAGGGATGAAAAGACATGTTCAGGAAAAGATTTGTACAAGATGTTCATGGATAAACAAATTGTGCTATACAAGGGAATACTACTCATTAATAAAAAGGAATGGACTACATGAAACAACGTGTACGAAGGATGGGACTCAATAAGTAGACACGTTCATCCTTTATATGAAAGGCGTTAAAAAGTTCAGTTAGAATATCATGACTGCTTTTTTCCTCTTCTAGTAACCTGTATACAATTTAGCAGGATATATTTACTTATCTTATATATAATTGTCTTTTTAAATAATGGTGAGGAGTATTTAATCCTGCTAGGATTTTTTAGCAAACAGAAAGCAAAAATTAAATTGGTATAAAAGTGTTATTCATAAAACATTCCTTGCAGAATTACAGAAAGAGTGAAAAAGTTAAAAACAACCTAATTGTCCAACATTTGCTAAATAAATTATGCAGTTAAAAATCCTGTTGAAAAATTCTTGATATCATTTTAAAAAATGCTTAAAATAGGAAAGTAAGCAAATAAGTTAAATAAACATATGTTGTTGTGTTGTTAGGTGCCATTGAGTTGGTTCTGATTCACAGTGACCCTATATACAACAGAAGGAGACACTACCTGGTCCTGCTCCATCCTCACAATCATTGCTATGTTTAAGCCCATTGTTGCAGCCACTGTGTCAATCCATCACATCGAGGGTCTTCCTGTTTTTCACTGCCCCTCTATCTTAATAAGCCTGATGTCCTTCTCCAGGGACTGTTCCCTCCTGATAACATGTCCAAAGTCTCACCATCCTCACTTCCATGGAGCACTCTGGCTGTACTTCTTCCAGGACAGACTTGTTTGCTCTTCTAGCGGTCCATGATATATTCAGTATTATTCACTAACAACATAATTCAAAGGCATCAGTTCTTCTTCTGTCTTCCTTATTCATTGTCCAGCTTTCGCATGCATATGAGGCAATTGAAAATATCATGACTTGGGTTAGGTCCACCTTAGTCCTAAAAGTGATATTTTTGCTTTTCAAAACTTTAAAGAGATCTTTTGCAGCAGATTTGCCCAATGCAATAAGTCCTTTGATTTCTTGACTGCTGCTTCCATGGGCATTGATTGTGAATCCAAGTAAAATAAAGTCCTTGACAACTTCAATCTTTTCTCCATTTATTATGATATTGCTTATTGGTCCAGTTGTGAGGATTCTTGTTTTCTTTATGTTGAGGTATAATCCATACTGAAGGTTGTATCTTTGATCTTCACCAGTAAGTGTTTCAAGACATCTTTTCTCTCAGCAAGCCATGTTGTGTCATCTGCATATCACAGGTTGTTAATGAGTCTTCCTCCAATCCTGATGCCACATTCTTCTTCATATAGTCCAGCTTCTCTGATTATTTGCTCAGCATACAGATTGAATAAGTATGGTGAAAGGATGCAACCCTGATGCACACCCTTCTGGATTTTAAACCATGCAGTATCTGCTTGCTCTGTTCAAACGGCTGCCTCTTGCTCTATGTATAGTTTCCTCATGAGCACAATTAAGTGTTCTGGAATTCTCATTATTTGCAATGTTATCTATAATTTGTTATGATCCACACAGTCGAATGCCTTTGCATAGTCAATAAAACACAGGTAAACATCTTTCTGGTATTCTCTGCTTTCAGCCAAGATCCACCTGACATTAGCAAGGATATCCCTCTTTTCACTTCCTCTTCTGAATCTGGCTTGAATTTCTGGCAGTTCCCTGTTGATGTACTGCTGCAAATGCTTTTGAATGATCTTCCGCAAAATTTTACTTACTTGTGGTATTAATGATATTGTTCAATAATTCTGCAGTCTGTTGGATCACCTTTCTTTGGAATGGGCACAAATAGGATCTATTCCGTTCAGATGGCCAGGTAACTGTCTTCCAAATTTCTTGGCATAGACGAGGTAGCACTGCCAGTGTTGCATCTGTTTGCTGAAACATCTCTATTGGTATTCCATCAATTCCTGGAGCCTTGGTTTTTCACAAATGCCTTCAGTGCAGCTTGGACTTCCTCCCTCAATGCCATCAGTTCTTGATCATATACTATCTCCTAAAATGGTTGAATGTTGACCAAGTCTATTTGGTATAGTTGTTCTGTGTATTCCTTCCATCTGCTTTTGATGCTTCCAGCGTCATTCAATATTTTGCCCATAGAATCCTTCAAAAGTGCAACTCAAGGCTTTAATTTCTTCTCCACTTCTTTCAGCTTGAGAAACGCCAGTCATGTTCTTCCTTTTTGCTTTTCTAACTCCAGATCTTTTCACATTTCATTATAATACTTTACTTTCTTTTCTCGAGCTGTTCTTTGAAATATTCTTTTCAGCTCTTTTACTTCATCATTTCTTCCATTTGCTTTAGCTACTCTGTGTTCAAGAACAAGTTTCAGAGACTCTTCTGACATCCATTTTGGTCTTTTCTTTCTTTCTTCTCTTTTTAATGACCTTTGCTTTCTTCATATATGATGTCCTTGAAGTCTTCCCACAACTCGTCAGTCTTTGGTCATTAGTGTTTAATGGGTCCAATCTATTCTTGAGATGGTCTCCAAATTCAGATGGGATATAATCAAGGTATTATTTTGGCTCTCATAGACTTGTTTTAATTTTCATCAGCTTCAACTTGAACTTGCATGTCAACAATTGATGATCTGTTCTACAGTTGGCCCCTGGCCTTGTTCTGATTGATGATACTGAACTTTTCCATCATCTCTTTCCAAAGATGTAGTCATTTTGATTCCTGTTTTTCCATCTGGTGAGGTCCATGTGTATAGTCACCTTTTATGTCATTGAAGAAAGGTATTTGCAATGAAGAAGTCATTAGTTTTGCAAAACTCTGTCATATGATCTCTAGCATTATTTCTATCACCAAGACCATATTTTCCAACTACTGATCCTTCTCCTTTGTTTCCAACTTTTGCATTCCAGTCACCAGTAATTATCAATACATCTTGATTGCATGTTTAATCAATTTCAGATTGCAGAAGTTTTTGAAACTCTTCAATTTCCTCATCTTTAACATTTGGTTGGTACATAAATTTGAGTATTAGTCATATTAACTGGTCTTCCTTGTAGGTATATGGATATTATCCTATCACTGACAGCATTGTACGTCAGGATAGATCTTGAAATGTTCTTTTTGATGATGAATATGACACCATTCCTCTTCAATTTGTCATTCCTGGCATAGTAGACCATATGATTGTCTGATTTGAAATGTTTAATACCAGTCCATTTCTGCTCACTAATGCCTAGGATATCGATTTTTATGCATTCTATTTCATTTTTGACAACTTTCCTAGATTCATACTTCAAACATTTCATGTTCTGATTATTAATGGATATTTGCAGCTGTTTCCTCTCATTTTGAATCATGTCACATTAGCAAATGAAGGTCCTGAAAGCTTGACTCCATCCAGGTCTTTAAGGTCTACTTTACTTTGAGGAAGCAGCTCTTCCCCAGTCATATTTTGAGTGTCTTCCAACCTGAGGGGCTCATCTTCCAGCACTATATCAGATAATGTTCTGCTGCTTTTCATAAGGTTTTCACTGGCCAATTTTTTTCAGAAGTAGATTGCCAGGTCCTTCTTCTTAGTCTATCTTAATCTGGAAGCTCTGCTGAAACCTGTGCACCAAGGGTGACCCTGCTGGGATTTGAAATACTGTTGACAAAGCATCTACTATCACAAAATAGCATAGCATGCTGAATAAAGTTAGTACCAAACCAATGAACTGTTACCAGAAAGATCAAATTTTTACAGAGCTACTCTTCAACCTTGTTAATAGTTAGTTCTAAGACGTTGTGCTAGTGATGGGAGTCTAATTGAAATATTCAGCTTTTTGCCAATGGAAGGACTCCAGAATCTAGAATTTTTTGAAATTCATAGCATTGGCCTTCAATCAGCACTTTTGCCGAAAATAAGTGACATTGAGAAATCAGACAAAATCAAGTGCAGTCGTTAGGTGATTGGAAGTATGGCTATTAACTATCTTTGTTTTTGGATGAAGAAAGAGGATACGAGGGGGAGCATATTTCTATCAGTAATATTAAATTAAGGTACATCTAAATCAATTCATCAGTTATTTTACTTAATTTTAGCGAGTGCTCATCATTGTTGTTTCAACTATTTCTTGGGCTTAGGAAGAGAAACCACAAGAGCATCATGAACTGGGGGTTAGATAACAAAGTTCAAAATATATTTTATCTATAATCTCCATTTCTATAGAAAGCTAAAACAAGTTGGTTGGCATTCATTTTTTATTCTGATTGTAAAACCAATAATGTAAATTATAAACAATCTTGAAAGTACAGGAGGGTAAAATAAAAAATTTACAGTTGCCTCAGTTCTACTACTGGAGATAATAATTGTGAGCACTTCTGTGAATTTTTCTGAGCTTTCCTCTAGACATATGTGTATAGTATATGTTTATTCTACTCTTGAGATGCTCTCCAAAATTCAGATGGGATATACTCAAAGATTGTATTTTTGTTCTCGTCAACTTGTTCTTATTTTCTTCAGCTTCAACTTGAACTGGCATATAAGCAATTGATGGCCTGAATAGATTTTATGCATTGAACACTAAAGACAAGACTAGTTGTGGGATAACATCAAGGACATCATACATGAAGAAGGCAAAATGTCATTAAAATGACAGGAAAGAAAGAAAAGGCCAAAATGGATGTCAGAAGAGACACTGAAACTTGCTCTTGAATGTAGAGTATCTAAAGGGAATGGAGGAAATGATGAAGTAAAAGAGTTGAACAGAAGATTTCAAAAGGCAGTTCAAGAAGACAAAGTAAAGTATTATAATGAAATATGCAAAAACCTGGAGTTAGAAAACCAAAATGCAAGAACATGACTGGCATTTCTCAAGCTGAAAACACTGAAGAAAAAATTCAAGCCTCAAGTTGCAATTTTGAAGAATTCTATGGGCAAAATGGAGCCTCAGCGGTGCAGTGGTTAAGAGCTTGGCTGCTAACTATAAGATTGGCAGTTTGAATGTACCAACTGCTTCTTGAAAACCCTATGGGGAGGTTCTGCTCTGTCCTATAGGGTCACTATGAGTCAGAATCAACTCTAATGCAACAGGTTTGGTTTTTTGGTTTTTGTACAGACAAAATGTTGAATGACACTGGAAGCATCAAAAGAAGATGGACGAAATACACAGAGTCACTGTACCAAAAAGAATTGGTCGACATTCAACCATTTCAGAGGTAGTATTTGATCAAGAACTGATGGTATTAAAGGAAGAAATCTGAGCATTGGTGAAAAACAAGGCTCCAGGAATTAATGGAATAACAATTGTGATGTTTCAACAAACAGATGCAATGCTGTAGGTACTTACTTATCTAGGCCAAGGAATTTGGAAAATACCTACCTGGCCAACTGACTGGAAGAGATCCATATTTGGGCTCATTCCAAAGAAAGCTGACCCAACAGAATATGGAAATTATTAAACAATATCATTAATATCACATGGAAATAAAATATTTCTGAAGATAATTTAAAAAATGATTGTACAAGTAATCAACAGAGAACTGCCAGAAACTCATGCCAGATTCAGAAGAGGACATGGAATATCATTGCTGATATCAGATGGATCCTGGCTTAAAGCAGAGACTATCAGAAAGATGTTTACCTGTGTTTTATTGACTATGTAAAGGCCTTTGACTGTGTGGATCATAATAAATTATGGATAACATTGTGAAAAATGGGAATTCCAGAAAACTTAATATTGCTCATGTGGAACCTGTAGACCAACAGGCAGTCATTTGAACAGAACAAAGAGATACTTCTGGTTTAAAATCAGGAAAGGTGTGCATCAGGGTAGTATCCTTTCACCATACTTATTCAGTCTGTATGCTGAGCAAATAATCCGAGAAGCTGGACTATATGAAGAAGAATGTGGCATCAGGATTGGAGAAAGACTCATTAACAACCTGTGATATGCAGATGACACAACCTTGCCTACTGAAAGCAAAGAGGACTTGAAGCACTTACTGGTGAAGATCAAAGATACAGCCTTCAGTATGGATTATACCTCAATATAAAGAAAACAAAAATCCTCACAACTGGACCAATAAGCAACATCATAATAAATGGAGAAAAGACTGAAGTTGTCAAGGACTTTATTTTACTTGGATTCACAATCAATGCCCATGGAGGCAGTAGTCAGGAAATCAAAGGACGTATTGCACTGGGCAAATCTGCTGCAAAAGATCTCTTAAAGTATTGAAAAGCAAAGATATCACCTTGAGGACTAAGGTGTGCCTGACCCAAGCCATGGTATTTTCAATTGCCTCATATGCGTGTTAAAGCTGGACAATGAATAAGGAAGACAGAAGAAGAACTGACACCTTTGAATTAGGATGTTGGTGAAGAATATTGAATATACTATGGGCGGCTGCCAGAAGAACAAACAAGTCTGTCCTGGAAGAAATACAGCCAGAGAGCTCCTTGAAAGTGAGGATTGCAAGACTTTGTCTCATGTACTTTGGACATGTTATCAGGAGGGACCAGTCCCTGGAGAAGGACATCAAGGTTGGTGTCATGGTTTGAATTATGTCCCCCAAAAAATGTGTGTATCAGTTTGGCTAGGCCATGATTCCTGTGTGTGATTCATGTGTACTGTGTGATTTTCCTGTATGTTGTGTACCTGCCTCTATGATGTTAATGAGGGAGGATGGGTGGCAGTTGTGTTAGTAAGGCAGGACCTGATCTACAAGACTAGACTGCGTCCTCAGGCAATCTCTTGAGATATAAAAAAGAGAAGTGAGCAGTGAGACAGGGGGACCTCATACCATCAAGAAAGCAGTGCAGGGAGCAGAGCGCATCCTTTGGACCGGGGTCCCTGTGCCGAGAAGCTCCTAGTCCAGGGGAACACTGAAGAGAAGAAGGCCAACAGAGAGAAAAAGCCTTCCCCTGGAGCTGATGCCCTGAATTTGGACTTTTAGCCTACTTTAACTGTGAGGAAATAAACTTCTCTTCATTAAAACCATCTACTTGTGGTATTTCTGTTATAGCAGCACTAGATGACTAAGACAGTTGGTATAGTAAGGTCAGTGAAAAAGAGGTAGACCCTCGATACGATGAACTGACACTGTGGCTGCAACAATGGGCTCAAACATAGCAATGATTGTGAGGATGATACTGGACCAGGCAGTGTTTCGTTCTGTTGTACATAGGGTCTCTATGAGTTGGAACCAACTCAATGGCACCTAACAACAACAACAAGCTTTTTTATTTCCCTTTAAACAGTCTTTCTTTATCTAGTGTTACCTTGTAGTTGCATCCGTTTCAATGCTAAGTAACGATGAAACCACAAAGTAACACTAGATAAGTAAAGTACTGTTTAAAGGGAAATAAAATACATAGCACGCTGAATGAATGTAGTAACCAAAGCCAGTTTTTTTGCTAAGTACCGACGTCAGTTCTGTATTTTACCTTCTTAACCAGGATTTATTTGTTTTGTAAAAAGTAATACGCATATTTTTCCCAGACTCTCTGTCAACCCAGAACTAAAACAATTTCCGAGGCCAACTCTTCCGACAAAGTTTGGACTGGACTGTGGGACATAAAATGATACTTGTGAAGAGTGTGTTTCTTAGCTTAAGTTGACACATGAGACTAAATGGACAGCTTCTGTCTGGAGGTGAGATGAGAAGGCAGAGAGTGTTAGGAGCTGGTTGAACAGACATGGTAAATCAGGGGTGGAAAGAAGGAGAGGAGTGTGCTGTCACAGTATAGGGAGAGCAATTAGGGTCAGATAACAATGTATGTATAAATTTTTGTATGAGAAACTAACTTGAAATGTAAACTTTCACTTAAACTACAACAGTAAAACAAAACAAAAAAGTAATATGTGTATTTGAAGAATTTGGTGAGGCATTTATTACTTTCTTGAACATTATCCAAAAATGTTAACTTCTATAGTATGTCCCTGGTGGCACAGTTGTTAAGAGCTAAGACTGCTAACCAAAAGGTTACCATATTTGAACCAAAAGGTTAGTAGTTCAAATCCACCAGCTACTCCTTGGAAATCATTTGGGGCAGTTCTATTCTGTCCTATAGGGTCGCTATGAGTCGGAATCGACTTGACGGCAACGGGTTATAGTATATCTTATTTTTAATAGATTGGTTATAATGAATCCTTTTCTTTTTTCTTAGTCCTCTATGATGTCTTGAAATATACTTCAAGTAATACAAAGAATCATCTGATAACCCATATTAAGGCCAAAGAATTAAAGAAGATTCTCTAAGCTGCAGTGGCAAACAGAAAGATCTTTCTATTGTCTGACATTTATCTTATGACATAATATTATTTTTCTGAAATGTTTCCTATTTGGTCTACAAAAGTAAAAATCTAGGCATAAACCCAGATGCTCTAGATTACTGCATTCCATCAAGAGTTCAATGGTTGAGTATCTTTCCTCATCCATCTATTATCTATACTTACAGATAAGTATTTTTTTCTTATATAGCCATGACATTATGAAAAGAAAGTATTTGAGACAGATAACAAAGATGTGCAGACAATTTCAGGTAACATTATATGGAAAGCCTCTGATGCACTATAATTGTACTACATGCATTGTGTCTGCAGGGTCTATACAAACTAATGTTTTGGGTATAATGAATACTAATGCTTCCTGGAGGTAATTGTCCTATTATAGCTAGAGTTCAGTAGTTAGGTTTATTAATATTATGTGGTACAATGTTTTTAGTTAGGCAATCAAGTTTTCTTCAAAGTGAGCTACTTCAGGTTACAGTGTTTATTGAGTATCCGAATTGCAATTATGAAATCATTGAATTTTCAGTGTTCCTGTGGTTAAAATACTCACTTACTGCAGAGCTGAGCTTCCACTATAAAAAGCTTAGAGCTACTGACCCTCATTTAGCAAGGTTCAATTTGGAGAACATGTATTCATTCCCACAGCTTCTGCAATTATCAAGGCAAAACATTCTATTAGGTTCTTTAATCAATGTTTGTTTTTTCCTTGCAGAAGTGGCTGCCCAAGATAGTTTATCTAGCACCTGTAAGACTAATTTCAGGCTGTGTTTGACTCCTAGGGTTCCCAGGCTCTTTTATGGCAAGGGCTATATGAATTTTCTAACTCTTCCTGGGAGTACTTGACCCCTAGAGCTTAACTCAGAGAGCTGTGGAAATGAGAGATGAAAAGACTTAAAGAATAACCTAGTTTATCCTCCTGACAATGCAGTGCTGATCCCTGCACTTCAGGGATTGGCTGGAACAGGTTTAAAGCCTAGAGGCTTCTGGAAATGGCTCCAGCTGCTTTTGCTCTCATCTTCCTCACTCTGCTTTTATTTATTTATTTTTCCTTTTTCTTTCAACATTTACAGTTGTGAGAATTAGGATTTATCATGGTGAAGCGATAGTACTGTATTTCCATGTTAAACTTCAGTACTTTAGAATCCATTTATTTAGGTGTTACTTTTTCCAAATAGTTTCAAACCACCAACTCAATTAAAGTTAAGTGGTCTTCACATTTTTTGGTTCAGATTTGTTTTTGCTTTTTTTTTTTTTTTTGTATTAGACTTCTCTGGGTCAGTGAGGAGCATGAGAAAAAATAGTCTGAACATTGATTTCTCTTCTTTATACCTGGCAGATGTGGGAATGGAAGCAAAGATCAATAAGTTAAGTTGGTCTTACAGAAAGAAGTGTTCAGTGGTCATTGTTATGACATTTGCAGATTAAAGCCTTAATAGCTGGATGGTCCATGGTGACTAAGTCTTTGCCTTCAGAAAAAGTGACATCAAAACATCATTTTAGATGCTTAAAAACCATTTTAATCTATGATTCCTGTTGTTTCTTTCTAACACTTGCAGTTACCTTTCATGTAGAGAAAAAAATGATAATAATAAAGATAACCTCTGCCTCCTTGAAATAGAGAGCACAAGAGTAAAATGGTAAAGACAGTTGAGGTTGTCAAAAGGGCATTTATAAAAACTTTCAAAAGTTCAGAGGAACAACAGTTTTGTTACATGATCTCATGCATCTTTATTCCAAGGATTGTTTGCTTCTCAATTTAAGGAACAGCCGTAATCTTAGAGAAGTTCCCTAACTAAGAAAGGACAGAGGAAAGAATAAAAAATTTACTGCATATATATATATATATATATATATATATATATATATTAGTTGACAATGTGTCTTCATGCATACGCTGTCATATAATGTAGTCCACGGGAGGTGCAAATGATTAAACGTTTGACAACTAACCAAAAGGTTGGTGGTTTGAACTCACCCAGTAGGCACTTTGGAAGAAAAGCATGGTGAATGCAGTTCTACTCTGCAATAATTGGATTCACCATGAGCCGGAATCGACTCAGTGGCAACTTGTTTGGTTTTTGGTTTTTATTTATATAATCTCTTCAAAAACTTTTGAGCCAGGTTTTATTATCCTTTATATACGTGAGGAAGAAGAGGCTATCAGAGGTCTAAAGGAGAGCTATCCCATAGAATTTTCTAGGATGATCCAAATTGTTTTATAAATTTGCACTTTCCAGTATGGTAGCCATTAGACACATGTTGATTATTGAATATTTATTTTGTTTAATTCAACTGGAATTTAAATTTAAATAGTCACATGGTAGCCAGTGGCTACCGTTTTGGCAGTGTCTGAAGCTAGAAAGTATTCCAACAGGTAAATTTGATATTCAAGGGGCAGTATGTTGCTTTTCTTTCTTAAACTGAGGAACATTTGAGCATGTATATAGGTACCATGCTATGTCTGGAACGTTGTTGTTGTTAGTTGCCATCCAGTCTGGAACATAGTCTCATTTAAAACTGCAGACCCTGCATGTAGTTCTGATAGAAACTTTTCAGTGAAAATGCTGAGTGGCCATTTTGCCAATTTTAAGAGGTAAGTCCTTTTTATTTATTTATTTTTCCTTCCAAAATTTTTTTTGTATTCTTTTTTCCCTGGAAATAATTTCAACTGTTTGGTTTTGCTTTTAAATTTTTAGATTCATTGACTTAGATTTCTAATTTTGTTTAAGATGAATGGATTTGTTTCAGGGCAGAAAATATTAAATTATTTAAACCAAACTTATCAAGAAGAATGTAAATTTGGGACACTACTATTTGTCTTTTTACTGGGAGGGATCTAGTCTGCATAAGCTCTAAGGAACCAGATAGCGTCAAAGTTCACAAAACTTCAAAACACGCAGGAAACATTTGAAGTTATGAGGCAGTTAACTTTGAATGACTGAATGTTGAACCTGATAATATAGAGTTGTTTTTACTAATGTAGGGGTTTAGTGTCAAAGGAGAGAAAAGGTAGCTGGTAGAGGTCTAACTGGTGGAAAAGATCTCAAAGTAAGCAAGAAAGGAAGAGTGTCCTGAAAGAGAAGCAATTTTACCACAAATAAAAAAAAAAAGGAAGGAAGGAAAAAGGGGGCTGAAAATACCGATGATTTTGAAAAGGCACATATATTAATTGAGAAGGAAGTTAAAAAGTCTCATTTTTGGGTGGTCTTGATCTTTCAAGTGGGAGGCCAAGTTATCTGCTGCATTTGAAAAGGCCATGAGGAGAGTTGGGGGTCTGAGCTAAATAAGATAAGGCTAAGTATTAACTAGAGAATATATTGTATAGAACATTTCTGAAAAAATCTCTTTCTAATGGATTAAAAATATTTAAAGGACCAGTTTTACTAAATGGTAAATGTAAAAAAGATGAATATTCCTATTATATAATATTTGACATTTATACAGGTAGTGGGTAATCCTACCTGTATAAGATCTAGAAAAAAAAAATGATCTAGAAAAAATGATCTGCCTATGAAGAGAATGGATCTAAAAGTCTACCTGGAACCTTGGGCAACTTCAAATGGGAATACAATCAAACTATCCCTAATCCTTGTTTGTCAACATATGTTCAGTGACTCATTAGTGGGAAGTATTATTGTTTTTACTTTTATCTGCTCAAATCTTATTAGACTCCAAGTTTATGTAGGGAAATTTGTAAAATTTGTGTCCATTTGTTTAATACTTCCTGGGATAATAGCTATGTCCAACATGAGTAAGTATTTGCCCATAATTCTATATTCACTAAAATAAATACCTCAAATGTACTTCAAATAATTAAGACCAAAATCACATATTTATAAAATTATAAAACATCTGAAATGAATATTTAGCTGTTGGCTCAGGTAGCAAAGGTGTATGTATAGTGCAAACTAGCTCAGAATTTTAAAATATCCCAATAATTTAATATAGATTAATTAATTTAAGTTAAAATAGCAGTAGAGCAATCTGATAGAGAAAGAGATGCAGAGATAACTCTTGAATTACTCTGTAAAATAAAGAACTGGACTTTAAATAGAAACTTTTCAAAAAACTGAGATCCAGAAAGAGAAATCTTCTAAAAAATACTGATTTAAAAGAAACGTATTTTGAGGCGCAATGTTAAAGAAATACATACAAGTACATTAATAAAAGAGACAATTATGTACATATTTTATTGCTCTTTGATCTATTCCTACTTGTAAAGTAAACAGGGTTTTAAACTATAACTGATTAAATTCATTTATTCAGACTAACTGGAGAATCAATCTGTTGAATTGAATAGTATGCTTAAAAGAAATTACTATGTATTGCACACATTACTGTATTCTAAAACATGAACTTTGAAATGCCTAATACTTGAAGTATCATATAAGAGCAAAGATAAACTTTGTTTTTTTTCTGTTTAAATATGCTTGTTTAATCTTGTTGATGATTTTGAAGTACTTTGAGATCCTCTGTTCCTATATAGCCATCATCTGTACTGTAACTCTACACAAAATTTCAAACTTATTTTAAGAGCAGAATGCTGTCTTCAAATACAATGTTATGAGGAAGTCAACATCGTAAAACAAATAAAACAGCAGAGCTCAGACTAAGGCATGGGTGGAGGAACTGGGAGCCTCAGCCCTGCCTTTCAGTCCCTTTAACCTCCTGTCTCAGTTATCTAGTGCTGCTATAATAGAAATATCACAAGTGATGCCTTTAACAAAGAGAAATTATTCTCTCACAGTCTAGAAGGCTAGAACTACAAATTCAAGGTGCCAGCTCTAGGGGAAGACCTTCTCTCTGTGTTGGTTCTGGGGGAAGGTCCTTGTCATCAATCGTCCCCTGGTCTAGGAGTTTCTCAGCGCAGCAACCCCAGGTCCAAAGGATGTGCTGAGCTCTTGGTGCTTCTTTCTTGGTGGTATGAGGTCCCCCTGACTCTCTCTTCACTTCTCTCTTTTATATCTCAAGAGAGATTGACTCAAGACACAACCTAATCTTGTAGATTGAGTCCTGCCTATTAACATAACTGCCTCTAATCCTGCTTCATTAACATCATAGAGGTTAGGATTTACAAAACACAGGAAGATCATATCAGATGACTAAATGGTGGACAATCACACAATACTGGGAATCATGGCCTAGCCAAGCTGACACACATTTTGGGGGGACACAACTCAATCCACAACATGGCCTCTTTCTGTTGGTCCTGAGGCTATTTTTGGATGTCCCTGGGACTTCTCAGAGCATAATTTAAAAATCGTGATATAGATGATGGAGCACTGATTTTTCTGTAAGTTGACTTTATTAAACTGGCACCATTATCTTAGTGACTACTTTTATCCTTTATGTAAAATCACAAAAAGAAGCCCTGGTGGCACAGTAGTTAAAGTGATCAGCTGCTAACCAAAAGGTTAGCGGTTCATAAACCACCAGTGACTCTGTGGGAGAAAGATGAGGCAGTCTGCTTCTGTAGAGATTTACAGGCTTGGAAACTCTATGGGGTCACTATGAGTCAGAATCAACTTGATGGCAGTGGGTTTGGTTTTTTGGTTTTGGGTATGTAAAATCATAATACAGAATATTAAGGGGTCAGAATGGTGGAATTTTAAACAACATGGCTTATATGTTCCTTTTATGTAATTAAATTTGAAGGATCAATGTTCTTTATCCCTTTCATGGATAAATTATTTATTTTTTAATTTTTTGGTAATGCCATGTTTTTCACTAATGGAATAGATACTGAATCATTGTTTCTTGGTAGTTTTTTATTATTTGAAAAAATGAGATGCTGATTGCAAGCAGGACATCTCAGTCCCATGTTCCATGAAGCACATCACATGCGTATGACATAGCGATCCCATGGTGCATCACACTTCCTGGTAACACTTGAGCCATAAAATATCTTACTCAACTTTCCAAAAACACACACCAAATACTAAATAAAGATTGCACTTGCTACATATAATTGTTAACAGTTTGATTTAGAGTGGGCTGTATCAGTACCATGTTCCATGAAGCACGGTACACACACAGGCCATACCGGTACCATGTTCCATGAAGCACAGTACATACGCGGGCCATACCAGTACCATGTTCCACGAAACACAGTACACACGTGGGATGAATTGGTACCATGGCCAGGAAGTGGATCACAAACTATTTTCACCCAAAACATAACTCACTTACTTGAATATTTCCGAATGTCAGTAACCATTCCTTCCAACTAACACAAAGGAAACAGTAAACATTCTTGGAAGCCTTATCTCCTTGTACAGAAGCCAAAGACACAAAAGTTTCACACAATCCCTCCTCTGCGAAGCATCCCCTCATATAAATGGCTCTCAACTTCATTGTTTTTTAGGCATTTGCACCAGTATCTGCCATAATGCCAGAATGTACTAAAACGGCTCAACAGCCTGCCAATAAACCCCCAGGGACAGAAAATGTAACATGACATGTATGTTCCATGGTCCATTAAAGGGCTATTAATGTAAAACTATATTTTATATTGGAGCCTGGTGGCGCAGTGGTTAGGAGCTTGGCTGCTAACCAAAAGGTTGGTAGTTCGAACCCACCAGCTGCTCCTTGGAAATTCTGTGAGACAGTGCTACTCTGTCCTATAGGGTCACTATGAGTCAGAATCGACTCGACAGCAATGGGTTTTCTATTTTCTATTGGTAAATTTATGATTAAATGTGAAACCAGAAAAAGGGAAGCTTTCTAGGAGTTTCTTCTATACTTCTCTTTGGAGAGATGGTTTACTCTTGAATTAAGGTTTAAAGATATTCTATAAAAGTTATTGGATTAATTTATCATTAAGAACAGTGTATGATTTTTCTGTTATTATTACATGAATGTTTGTTGGAAATATTGGCATGAGATGGCCCATCTGTGAACTGAGAACCACTTAAACCATTTGAGCCTTCAGAGTACACTCCTGGCAAAGTTCTCAGGATCCAAGATAGAAATCCAATGATGTCGATGCTGAGTGTGCAATCATCTGCTTTCATTTGTCCCTGTGGTTGGCATGGATTAATAGGCCAAGGCAGGAGATGGGCATAGCACAAATTGAAAATAATGGAGCATTTTGCACCAAAGGAGTCAGAGGATAAGTACTACAATGGTCAGGCAAGGAAACGGTGAGCAGGCTGGAGGCAGTGCAGTGTGGCATCAAGAGACTGTGGCAGCTTTGGGACAGTTACAGATCAGCACATCCACGTCTAATGAAGACAGGGCCCACCTGCTGTATGTCGTTTTAGAGTAATTCCAGAGTAGCTTTTACATGATAGTCTAATTATGGATTCCATGTGAAACTCATAAGTGAAATCTATTTATGTGACACTCATTAACATTGCAGGGGAAATGAAGTAAACATTCAATTGTACAGGAGAAATTACAATAATAATCAAAACTGTGGACTCTTTGTAAACACTAGATAAATCATTTCAAATTACAGTACGCATTTCACAGACTAAGCAGTCATCCTTTAGGTGCCCTCATTCAGGAGTCAGAATAGAAACATATGACCATGAGTCGTTCACCAAATATGCATCCAATGCCTGCTGACACAGGCTGTGGAGGAGGCACTGAGGGAACTAAGATGCTTCTAGATTCCCACCAAGGGTCTATGGTGTAGCCCAAGGAAAGACAGCTAGATAAAAACAATGTAAAGAAAGACATAACTCATTTGAGGGTATTATATAGTATTTCTTAGGTAACTGTTTTATCACAATAGAAGAATGAGATTGGGTATGAACGAAATCTGGAAAAAGAAGGGCGAAAGCTTGCGCTCCCCAGGCTCTCTTCAAAGGAGCCTGATATGTAAGAAAAAGTTTCTAGTAAGGTTTTCTTAGAGTCAATTATCTTTCCTCACCAATGAAAGGGTTATTTAAGCAGTCTTTAAGCAAAATTCCCATATAACTTCCTAGTCTATTTTTTCCTCTATTTATAAATTTGTTAGTTTGCTAGCATTGTTCCAAAAGAGAGTTTCTGATCAACATAAGTACTGTGGATCATCTTAACTGTAGTCTTTCTATAGTGGGGAACATGGTAAACCATGCTATCCATTTGCTGTTAGGTGTTGTCAAGTCGGTTCAGATTCATAGCAACCCTTTGTACAACAGAACGAAACACTGCCCGGTCCTGTGCCATCCTCACAATCATTGCTATGCTTGAGCCCATTGTTGCAGCCATTGTGTCAATCCATCTCATTGTAGGTCTTCCTCTTTTTCACTGACTTCCTACTTTACCTAGCATGATGTCCTTCTCTAGGGACTGATCCCTCCTGATAACATGTCCAAAGTATGTGAGAAGTAGTTTTGCCATCCTTGCTTCTTAAGGAGCATTCTGGCTGTACTTCTTCAAAAAGAGATTTGTTCGTTTTTCTGGCAGTCCATGGTATATTCAATATTCTTCACCAACACCATAATTCAAAGGTGTCAGTTCTTTTTCAGTTTTCCTTATTCATTGTCCAGCTTTTGCATGCATATGAGGTGATTGAAAACACCATGGCTTGATTCCGGCGCACCTTGGTCTTCAATGCTATCTTTTAGGGCTCTAATTTTAGACTCTCCTGAATTGTAAACTCTGTGAGAGTGTGGACTGTTATACATAGTATCTGTAGTGCCCAGTTCCACCACCCATCTGTCAGTTTGTCATACTGCAGTGACTTGTCTTTTGCTACGATGCTGGAAATTATGCCAGGAGTACTTCAAATACCAACATGGTCACCCATGGTGACAGGTTTCACAGGAGGTTTTGAACTAAGAAAGACTAAAAAGAAAGGCCTGGGGATTTACTTCAAAAAATTAGCCAGTGAAAACCCTATGGATCACAATAGAATATTGTTCAATATAGTGCTGGAAGATGAGCCTCCTAGGTTGGAAGGCACTCAAAATATGCATTGGCCACATCAATGGATTCCAGCATACCAACGATTGTGCGGATGGCTCAGGACCAGGCATGTTTCATTCAGTTGTACATGGAGTTGTCATGAGTTGGAGAACACTTGATGGCAGCTAACAAGTGCCTAGCTACTACTGTGTGTTTCTTTTAGTTATCCAAGAAACAATGGTTGAATGAAAGAATGAATGAGTTACATAAAAAGTATACTGCATATATGGTAGATATTTTTGAAGAAAGAAAATGAAAACTGAGATCACTAGAATTTAGTACATCTAATATAATTTAGGAGCCCTGGTGGAGCAGTGGTTAAGTGATACAGCTGCTATCCAAAAGACTGGCAGTTCAAATCCACAATTGCTCCTTGGAAACCATATGGGGCAGTTCTACTCTGTCCTTTACTCTGTCCACTATTGGTCGGAATCGACTCGACAGCAATTTTTTTTTTTTAAGTATAATTTAGGATCCCTGGTGGCACACTGGTTAAGAGCTTGGCTGCTAGTCAAAGAGTTAAGAGTTCGAATCCACCAGCTGCTCCTTGGAAACCCTATGGGGCAGTTCCACTCTGTCTTATAGGATCACTAAGAGTCGGAATTGACTTGACAGCAACGGGTTTGGTTTTTTTGGTTAGTATAATTTAGGACTCTTTGGTAGTGAAGTGGTCAAAGCACTCAGCTGCTAATGGAAAGATTAGTGGTTAGAAGCCACCAGCCTGCTGCATAGGAGAAAGATGTGGCAGTCTGCTTCCATAAAGATTACAGCCTTGCAAACCCTATGGGGCAGTTCTACTCTGTCCTATAGGATCGCTATGAGTCAGAATTAACTCAAGAGCAGTGGGTTTGGTTTGGATTTTTGGAGTATAATTTAGCATGAGAAAAATAAACTAGGGATAGTCTCTTTATTTATATGGGAATACTTCTTCGTAGGGAATGTGCATGCATGGCTGGATGACTTCTCAGGCCCCTTCTACTCTATGAGATTATAGTTGAGTAATTTAGTAAAGGTTGAAAAGTGAGGAGTGTCCAGCTGGTCTCCATTGCCCCTTAGTCAATCCTAGTGGTGTGATTGCACTGTGAACACACGTGGATCCAGATGGGGCAAGAGAAACAGGTATGAAAAGGAATGGAAGTTTTCTGTTAAACACTTCTTAAAAACCACTGAGATCAAAGAATATTAATTCCGGAATGGGTCTCTTGATCAGGTGTAAAACAACTTACAAAACCCGTAGTGCAAACAATTAAAATAGTTCAAAAGTGTAAAAAATAAGTATAAAAAACTAAAATATTAGATACAGGCTGCTGTATATACTATACTTTAAATAGGTTTTAATAACATTTGGTATTATGGATCTATAATGTGGAAGTATTTTGTTGTTAATTTTGTGCAAGTTCACAGCTAATGCCATTAAAACTCTAAATGAGCACTTCTAGTGTGCAAATGCATGCTAAGATTAATACACAAAATCCTGATATCTCTCAACTGTCTCATTAACATGATAACAGGCCCAAAGGAGTTTCAAATCCCTTAACACACAAAAGGCATATTTTCTTCCATTTTTCGTTCATACCACCATAAAAATGGAAATTAAACCACATAAAAAAATCTCCCAAAAATATCAAGGGGACAATCCAAATACATAAAATACTTTTTTTTTTTTTTTTTAATATTACACTACAAAGGCCTTGTTGAAATGCTACTAAGGAACTAACTTACATACACAAAAACCAAGATGATCTACAATTAGTTTATATTTCATCCCAAAGCCCAAACATTTAGGGCTATTGAAGAAATTGAGAAATACTGAGTGATCTAGTATGTTAAGCTATTTGTTTTCCATAGAAACTAAGTAACGTGTGGGTTAAAGATGGACTTCCAAAAATCTAATTGTGCGTCTGCTTTCAAGGATTTAAGTCAAAGCCATAGTGTTATTGCACTGAATCCTTTTGTGGTTTAATAAGCAAGAACATAAAAACAAATTATCCTCTTTGTTATGGAGGCTATGCCTTACAATATCACTGCATGGTGACAACTTCTTGTCCTCCTGTCACTGCCTGTCCTTTAGACCATACTGCAGAAAAGCAATTTTCTGCCTCAAAAGCACTCTATTTTTTTTAAGTTTGTCTCTGGGCAATTTTCAGGTCTAGTAGAGCTGCACAACTGTATACAGATGAGAAAGACCCCAAATAGGGCAATTTATTTGATTCCTCTTCTTCAAAACATTTAGCTGAGATTGCATATCCAGCAGAGAAAGCCCGAACGAATATTAAGAGGTGACCCATAGTGACATATATCCTTTTTGTAAATTTGCATTAAGCATAGTTTCCAAAGAATGCAGACATCCTAGAGTTGCTTTTTGTTTAATGTAAACCTTTAACACTAAATTTTCCCTAGGATATTAAAAGCTATTTTCTACTAAAAAAAAGGGCTAATCCCTAGAAATAGGTAGTTAAATACAGCATCTGGAGTTTTCAGATGAAGAATCGCTTAATTTTAAGTGGCCTACTCATTTGAATCAGCAGTTTGGCTTTCTGGTTGAGTACAGGGCACCTTTGATGCAAAAATGTATTCCCCCAATGTTGAGTGGCTGATAATTTCACACTTACCAGTGCCTGGTGCTAGCATGACCATAATAGCCTCCTGATGTAACTCTGTCCTAATACAGTATGGGCTGTTCCACAATGCTCTCTCACCCAGGTCGGCAAACAAGTTTACCTATAATAGTGTCTGCACAGAGGAATGATTTAAAAGTTGTGGGATTTTAGACTTAATGCTTGCTGACACATTTTAAAAGGATATAGTCTTCTTTTTTATCATTAACCCTCTCAAGGCTGACTTATTTCCCTCGGTTCACTGCTAGTTTTTAATGTAAGTGCTTGCTTTTATCAAATATGCTATTGTACAGTATATATTATAAAGTGAACAATATTAAACATGTTTCTGCTGACTAGCCAACACATTCTAATGTACACAATTTAGGATTTTTAATTAGAAAATAGTGATGAATATAAACATAGGTTACAGAAAAACAAACTCCTAGTCTTTGCCTTTCTTCCTTCTGGTGTGAATGGGTTGTGTGTGTGTGTGTGTGTGTGTGTGTGTTTGTGCACATGTACATGTTTGTATGCTCACCAGTCTTCCTCTCTCTTTTCTCTTTCTTGCTCTTTGACTTCCTTGTTCTCACACTATCTTCTTAATTTCTCTCTGATTCTGTGTATGTGGACAACTTAGGTACATCCTAGAGGTAGTTGCTTATTTGCACTTAGCCAAACGACAGGCAGACAAATAAAAATTTATATACCTGGAGAACAATAGAATATCTCTAGCATAAATGAAGTTATTCCAAGACCAGTGACATTTTTTAAGCTAAAAATCTTGGTAAATTTTCACAATCACCATAAAATTATCTCACTGGTAGATTCTTGGTCTTTCTTAATCCTCATCACACACTGGTTCCTAGACTATGTTTTCTTGCACTGCCCCCAGTTCTTCTCATAAGACTGCTTTTTCAACTTCATCTAGTCAGCTTGTGCCCTTGTTGCTGGGGAGACACTGACCTTCAATGAGGTCTCTGACGACCTCATTACAACTAAGCCCAAGGGCCAGTTCAATTTCCAAACCTTATCTTCCCTCAACCTCTTCGCAGCATTTGTCACATTCAACCATCTCCTGTTTCTCAAAATGCTTTCTGATCTCAGCTCCTGACTCCACTCAGTTAGGTCTTGTTTCCTCCTTGTCTGCAATATTTTTACTTCAGTCATTCTTCTTAGTAACTCAAGGTAAAAGTAGCAAACTCTCCTTACGACTCTCTCTCTCCTTCTTTAATTCTTCACCTGGATCCAGGTACTTAGACCTGAAACCAGAATTTGCTCCTCATCATTTTCCATCATCTTCTCTGTGATGGGCTAAGATTCACCGTATCTTAGTAGACAACAACCATCTTTACCATCTCTAGTCCTTGTCATTTCACACACTTCCCCAGAGATATATGGATCAAGTATCACCATTTTAGCGGGGTTTCAAGGATTTATCCCTAAAATAATTTCTTTTTAACAAGTCACAAAGTTCTTTAACTTTAGCCTAGTGAGTTATCTACATACACATTTCTTTCTTCCACTTTTAGCATGCTACTTCCTTCTCACTTGGACCAGTCTTTCTCATTTTTCTATTGACATAAATCCTTCCCACAACTAAAACGTGATATTTTTCTGCAAGCAAGGATGATTTAGGACAATCAGGACTCTCTGTCTTAATGCAATGACAAGCTTTAATCCATACCATCTAAAAATACTACACTCCAGATTTATATTTATGTGCATTATATATAATACCTTTTACTTAAATTTCATCCTTTCTACCTTTCCAGAGTTTTGAAAGTTTGACATTCATTCATGTAAATTACCAAGCATCTAGACTCATATAGTAGCATATTTATTTATAGTAACATTGACAGAAAACCATAAACTATATGAATTGATATAACACTTTGTTCAGCTCCCCATAATCATGAGGAAAGAGAGAGCATGAATAATTTGAATCTATAGAGGTTTAGTGCCTTATATTAGCTGGTGGTTTTGATCTTTTTCACCTATACAGTCTTTGAACAGGAATGGATTTAAAAAAAAAAAATAGTAGAATTGACTGACTTGAGCATTCCTTCTCTCTCCACTTCTATCTATCCTTTGAAAGGCAGTCAAGTGCGCACAAGTGAGAAGAATCAATGGTCTCGGATAACTCACAACTTGAATAATTGAGAGTTGCTTGGTTAATCAATACGGATTCACAACATTTGGCCTCAAGTAATGTAGGAAAAAAGGCAGGAGTAAACTAATTTTCATTAGGATGTTCTCTTTAAGTAGATAAAAATACCAAAAGAGACAACAAGAAAACAAATTTAGAACTATCTTCACTTCTAATTTTGCTGCACAGTGTCTAATTATGCAAGGTAAGGTAATATGCCACACTCTAGATCTTCAGGGTGATAGAAAACATTTTATGCAGGGGCTGGCCCTATCAGTCAGGCCTCAGTGGTTATAAAACACTGACAGTGTAAGGCCCAACCATATGAGGCTGCAGGATTCATTTTGGTTTCTTTAAAAGTAATGCTGTAGTGGTGTCAATCAGACATTATCAGAAGGAAAAGGAAGAAAGCTACTGATGCATAAATTTACCTAGCCTGAAATTCTTTCTTTTCAGGAAATAAAAAGTTGTGCTTTGCCTCACATTTGCATTGCACTGGTGGTTTACTTTTGTTGTACAACAAACATTTCATTTTAGCCTATGTATGCACAGGAAAGTAGTGGGAAAGGGGTGCGTGAGATCACAACTCCTCATAACTGTGTGGGGCATGGAACGCAACCACCTCGCCTTCACATAAAAAGAGGAATTTAGCATTGTTTGTCAGTTTGCACGTGTGATACGTACACACATACAAATGAATTTTTTCCAAAACTCTTTTAAAAAATATTCAAATATTATGATATTTTAGGAAGATATAAGGGAGCTAGTATATTAAAAATTTTCTGTGGTTCAGTTTCACAAAGCAAAAAATCTTTTCATACTTAAAGTACTTGTCCAATGGAGTGTGTTCAATAAATGTTCGTCGAGTGTAAAAGTAAATAAGTTGTTTTAGTTTAGATACTTGTAGAAGCCTTATGGAGCCCTGGTGACATAGTGGTTAAGAGTTTGGCCTTTAACCAAAATGTTGGCAATTCAAATCCACAAGCCCCTCCTTGGAAACCCTAGGGAGGCAGTTCTAGTCTGTCCTGTGAGTTGGAACTGACTTGACGGCACCTAACAACATCAGAAGCCCTGTGACCACTACCAGGGGTTGGTTAACTCACTCCATCCTCATATGAAACACAAGGACACCAATCCTCAAATCTGCAAATCTGTTTTCTCCCCCTCTAACTTTCTTATGTATGTCAAGGACTTCATCATTCCCCTAATAATCAAGGTTAGTGCTACATTCAATATATCTCTCTCACACGCATCTTTTTTATCTACCACTTCCCTTCTATTTTCCTCATCATTCCTAAAGTACAGGTTTTAATTCTGCTACTGAGTTAATCTTCTAAAGCAATAATCACGGTCCTCTAGAATTCCACAGTGTAAAACACACATTTCTTATCCTAGTGGTTAAACGTTTCTTTCAGGTTGTCTGCATGAGTCTTATATCTCACAAATCCTATATAAAAACCTTTAATCCACTCAATCTGATTCTCAAACATTCTTTTCTCATTCCTGTCTTTGAAAGCTTGCATACACTATTTGTGCCACCTAAAATGTCCTCCTCCCTTCCATCCACCTACCCAAATTCTCTACATTATTCAAAGCTCAGCTTAAACCCGAAATTCACTGTGAAGCTATTTCTCATGACTCAAGCCCTTGGAGTCTCCTTCTTCTCTGAATGTGACAGCAGATGTTCTGCTGCTTATTCAATAAACACTTTCTTAATCATTCATTGTGTTTTGTCACCAGGACCAGTTGTATAATTTGCAGGGCCCACTGCAGAATGGAAATGGGGGGTCCCTTTTTCCAAACTTATCAATAATTTAAAGACAATGACACACCAAAACCAAACCAGCTGTCCCTGAGTCGATTCCGACTCATGGTGACCTCATATGTGTCAGAGTAGAGCTGTGCTCCATAGGGTTTTCAGTGGCTGACTTTTTGGTAACTGGGTGGACTGGGACCATTAACCTTTTGGTTAGCAGTGAGCATGTTAACAGTTTGCACTACCCAGGGACTATAGCAGAGCATTAAACTAAGCATTGGGCCCTGTGGGACTGAACAGGTGGCATACCCACGAAGCTGATCCTGTTTGCTATATTATATTGTCAGTAAACATTTGAGGTACGTAACTTATAATATATATTAGGTTCACTATCTGGGTCATAAGTTCTTTGGAGAAAGGGTCAGGTATTTTATTTACTTTCTGTAATACCAATTATTATATGATAAATGAGCAATAACTCATTTATTATATATTTATAGCATGCCTTGCTAATAAACATTATTATTATTGGTATTGCAGTAAATAAGCTTTGAAAAATTTCCTGCTGAATAACATTTTCTTCAACAGAAAATTTCTATTCTGTCCCTCAATAGAATGACAATTATGCCAGATATACATACGACACATTATAATTAAGTAGTGATTATGCACACAGGGACTGAGCTCAGACACATAATACAGGACCCTGGGTGGCACAAGAGGTTTGAGGTCAGCTGCTAACCTGAAGGTTGGAGGTTCAAACCCAACCAGCAGCACCAAGCCTGGTGATCTGTTTCTGTAAATATTTCAACCAAAAAAACCCTATGGAGCAGTTCTACTCTGTAATACAGTGGGTCGTCATAAGTCAGAATCAACTTGATGGCAAAGCGTTTGGTTTTTTGATTTATGCCAGTTTAATTTGAAGGCTGTTTCAAAATCTTTACACTTCATATTAATTTTTGATTGCCTTACTTTTACTATACCCTAATACAGTAAGATATGCTTTTAAATGGTAACGATACTATACTTCTCATAAAGTTAATCAAATCACAGCCCACATATTCACCTGGTACTTTAGCTTTTGGAGAAAGACAGGAGACACAAAGACAAAAAGCAGAGGAACCAGTAGGTGGGAGGGAAAGGCAGGAGGAGCGCCCTCTCTTGGCTGGCATCTTCTGAAGCTTCCAGAAGGAGACCAGATATGCCACATTTCCCATCTCCTCCCCTCACCCAGAGCACTTTCCCAGTGGAAGATTGCCATGAATGAAGGATGCTATGCTAAGCACAGCAGATATTCTTATTGGACGCTGTTAAGCCCATGACACAATATGGTATCATTCTTAAAACTAATAAAAAATAAATGGCAAGACTTTCCCCAAAAGAGACTGACCGTTCATCTTCATTCAGCCTTTAAAGTACTTCACTTTCAAGGTGACAGTGCTAAGTATGGCCTATAAATCCATCTCTGGCTTGCCTTTAGACAGTTATAGTATGTGTTAGATTTCTTTGCTCCGAGCAGGGCTCTAGACTAATCCTTGTTAAAAGTATTACGGTAGATATTTCAGTACCTCCAACAAAAATGTCACCTTTGAAGTTATTTTCCTGCAAAATTCAAACTACATTAATCTTTCTTCCATAGGTATTTGAAGTTCAGGCTTCCCCTAGTTGAAGCCACTTCTCATGATACTAAAATAAAAATCAAGCTATATAACTTAAATGTCTCAGTAGCAGTATGAAATAGACCAAAAATAGCCTTAAAAATCACTTTTAAGTGCGAAAATGTCAATTGAGGAAGGAAAATCAAGGGACAATATCTACCTCCATATCTACAATGATACAAGAATGGCAAAGTAGAATCTATTCAATTCATGAGAAAGTTTAATTGTATCATACTTTTCTTGGATGTTGCTGAATTATCAGCTGATTTTATTTTCCAAGTGCTTTGTAAAAGTTCCTTTTAGTATAATGACTTACAGAATGTTTCATTGTAAGAAAATTTGCATAAAACTCATTTTCGATTTCCTTTGATAATCAGACACAAGAACTTATCACAGCATTGTCTGGATGACAGAGGAGCTCTTTCTTGTGATTTGAAAGGTTGAAGTTGAGTCGACTTTTTTTCTCTATTTTCCTTTCAAGATGACCACATAGTTACGAAGCTTTATAATGACATTTTTAACACTAAAAACTACCATTATTTCCTGAAAAAAGCATTTTTATAATTATTTATCAAAAATGAGATACAGTAAAATTTCTACTCTGAATGCCATGAGAAATTGTAGGTAATCATGAGCATTCAGATTGCAAGCTGCTTTCTCAGGACATCAGACAATGAAATGATAGATAAAGAGAGAGTTCTGAAAGTACAAGCATATCACTCTTATTTTAACAATGAAGACAGAAACAAAACAATCATTTTCAATACGCACTGGGGGAAAAAGTGACTACAAAGTCTATGCAGCAATTCAAGAATCAGTGCATATAGTAATTCTATTCAGATATTTGCTTGGATTCACATCAATATAAAATATAAAAAAATGAGTGACAAGGGCCAGAAAGCAGACGGGGATAAGGAAGGTGGTGATAGGGAACCCAAGGTTGAGTAAGGATAGTGTTGATGTGTTGTGAGATTGTTAACCATTGTCATAGGGCAACATTTGTAGTAACTGTTAAATGAGAAACTATTTTGTTCTGTAAGCCTTCATCTTAAGTGAGAATAACAGCGCAATTCAAAGAGCGTAGTCAGTGTCACTGAACTGTGCATGTAGAAATTTTTGAAATGGTGTATCTTTGGCTATGTGTATTTTCACCAAAAAAAAAAAGAGGTTGAGAAGTTAGAGGGTTGATGTGTTGTGGGGTTGTTAACCAATGTCATAAAATAACACGTGTACTTCTGTTTCATGAGAAGCTATTTGTTCTGTAAGCCTTCACCTGAAGTACAATTAAAAAAAAATGAAATAAAATAAAAATCAAATATTAAACTGAATGAAAATATAATTTTTTATAATTTGAATTTTAAATGGAAATAAGATTAAATACAAGAAAAATGTAAATTATTATGAAATCCACTGAATAGCAATGACTATTACTAGACATTAATATACAAAGAAGATGTCCTTATTAACAAATATTTGGGGATGAGGGAAGGGGTAATGGACCATTATAATTCTGTATTTATAAACAGAATACTGCTCTCTTCAGATCTTGGACAACTGATTCTAACTCCAAGTCTCCAATAACTGCATCTAACAAATTCCAATCTGGTAATTGTTCCCTTATTCCTTAACAACAGCTCCTTACTCCTGAAAATACTGATAATATATATATTTTAAGAAATTTACATCCAGAGGAATATCATTAGGCCAGAGAGTTGGCAAATTGTTGAATGTGGTAGGCAGTTCTGGCTGATGCCTGGAAACAGAGGCTAAGTATTATATTGCTTGACTTTCCTTTTCTACCATTATCCTGATGAATATTCTTGCCGTTTAACACATGCATGCGCATGATTGGGCTTCTACTTTTTCAGCAGTGAGTAGTTATTCTAACCCAAAGTGGTAATTAATTTGATTTGGAGCTGGATCCAAAGACTTAAGGACTCCTTAGAATTTCGGCCTTAAGTTGCAATATTTGTGGTAGAATAATAATAGCTACAATAGATGGAATACACTGTCTATGCATTGGACTACGTGCTTTTCCTCACAGCTAACTAATCCATGAGGTTCATATCATTATCGCAATTTTATAGTTGAACAAATTGAGGCCCAGCTTCTGAGAAGTCGCAAACTTGCAATGCAAACTCTGGTTTGTTAACTTCAATGAGAAATAATATTGTAAATAAGGATTTGTATCTTGGATGTCACTGTATTTGTTATAAATTCTTACAACATATTTGAAGAGAGAATATTTCACATGAACTGAATATTCGTATGAACTGAACTCCATTTCTACTACGCTCGTGAAAAACTGCAGCCCCACAAACAAGGTAAAATTTATTTTCAAAATCACTTTTAGACTTTAAAACATTGTCCAGTTTATGGATGTATGATGTACTAAAAGTTTTGTTTATAAACTCATTTCTGGTAAGTAGCTTGCAGGTAAATATCATGGTCCCTTTCCTTCCCTTTTCTGTGTATATTCATTTCTTTTCCCCCACTATATTTCTGGCCAGGGAAGTGAAGCTTCCATTTTATGGGCTTTCTGTTATAAATCAATATCCCCACATAAGATGCTGAATTTTAAGAACCCATGGATTTCCATATTAGTCAGATTCATTCAATCTAGTTAAAGAATTATCTCCCTGTTATGTGAAACCCCACTCTTGACCTGGCATTGCCTATCTTCCTTTTTCTCTTGGGAATTCTATCTCCTACCTCATATTTTTTGGTTTAAAAAATAATGGTACAGGAGGGTAGAGAAAGAGAAATCAAAAATAGGGAGAGTAAAGAGCAAAGTTTGTGAAGAGAGATGAAGGAACAATGTAAAAAGGTAAAGAGGGAAAGGAATGAGGAAATGAAGAAAAATGCATGGCTAAGGATGGATCAAGTGTGAGGAAAAATTACTACAGTCAATGACATTGTATTTTCTGTTTTCATTTAGTCTGGAATATATTTACTAGGTCTCTTCTCTATAACCACTTTTCTTTCAGATAACATGGATTCAAAACGGCAGATGGTCTCTTGTCTAAAGAATCTTATGGTGGAAAAACTCAAAAACATCCTCAGATTTTTCTTAACCTTGGCCTAATTTTTAAGTGTTTGAGCTTTTATCACTTTCTTCTACAAGCAGCAATAACTAATTTCATAGCCTCAAAATATTTATCTGGAAAACATGACGTTCTTGAAATCTCAAACACTACTGTGCACACCACCCTCCTCAATCCCTGAAGTTTGAGGATCCACATTAGAAACTGAAGACGATATACTGTCATTGTGAGGACAAGTGGGAGGAGGGGATGGTAAATCACATGTGTTTATTGGTAAGGTTTAAATTCTCAAACTCCACACTACTTAACTTTCATCCTCTCTCCTAGAAATAATAGATACATCAAGAGAGTATGAAAGCATTTTGATTGGGAGAGTCATATTTTTCTAATTGCCATACATTATTTCCTACACAAATCTGTGATTCTATCAAAGGTAAGCCTTCTTCTTTCTCTTAGGAGTCCCTGGATGGTGAAAACAGTTATAATGCTCAGCTGCTAGCTGAAAGATTGGAGGTTTGAGTTCACCCAAGGCACCTGGGAAGAAAGGCCTGGTGATCTACTTCAGAAAAACCAGTCACTAAAAACCTTACGCAGGGAACCAACATGGTGCTATAGACAGAAGCACCATGCCATCCCTCCACAGCAAAGAACCAAAAAACTAAGTAAAACAGAGACAAATGTCAAGCCTGGAACCCTAAACTTCAAATGAAGAGATAAAGAAATCAACCAAGGACTGAATGGAATAAGAAACTGACAGAGAACAGAGAGCGAGAAGAGTTACGAGTGGAGGTCCCCTATCAGCTAACGCAACATGGATCCACCATCCTGGACTCCTGTCAGAGATTGGCAGACAAGGAATACGGGAAAGCAGATTCATGGAGCTCCCAGAAGGAGACACAGCACCCAGTAACGAGTGAGACACGCTTTCCTACCCCCACCATCCTGCCTTCCCCTGCTCGGCCTTCACCGCTTCCTGGTGGGTTGATTCCCAGCTTCCTCGAGGGCTGATTCACTGCTTCCAGGTGGGCCGATTTGTGGCTTCCAGGCTCACTGATTCCCAGCTTCCCAGAGGGCCGATTCCCGGCTTCCTGGAGGGCATATTTGCTGCTTCCCAGCAGGCCGAGACTGCGGCACGGCAGGTGCCGTTTCTGTGCTGTGTGGATTCGCCCTGCCCACACCAGCTGGCTTCTTCATTGCCATTTCTTTATTGCTGGTGTTGCTTTTTTGGCCTCTTTTGGTTTCTTCCCTGCCTCTCACCTCCTCCCCTTCCTTTCTCTCAAATACCCGACTCTGTGTGCCATCTTTTCTTCTTCTTGACAGGCCGTGAAGTACCGCTCAGCTGGGGAGCTGCTTCCTCTGTCCTCACCTCCAAGCTGGTAGGACTCCCTAGGGGCTTTCTTTTTCTTTTGTTTGTTTGTTTTCTCTTTTCCTTTTTAGTTTTCTTCATTTCTCAGTTTCTTCTCTCTTTCTACTTACCTTCTTTTCCTGTCTCCTGAATACCTGGTACTGTGTATCATTTCCACCCCTTCTAGTCAGGCTGTATTACACAGCTTGGGAGCTGCTTCCCCAGTCTGTGCACTGTGCTAGTGGAATGCCTGGGGGCTTTTAAAAAAATTTTTATTTATTAATTCTATTTTTCTTTTCCTTTTTCTTTTTCTTCATTTCTTGGTTTCTTGTCTCTCCACTCCAATGGCAGGCTCCCTCAGCACTTTTTTTCCCCTTGTTTCTCTCTTCTCTCTCTCTTCTTTTCCATACCTAACTAGCCCCACACATCACAACCTCCTACTTCCTCTCTCTCCTGCCTATCTGCACTGTGTTCTGAACATTTCACTCCTTAGCAGCACAGGCACGGCCTACTGGAATCTGCCCTGCACTGACCCCCAGCTCATCTTGTCACACCCAGTATGTGCCACAGACAATGCATTGCAGCCCCTCTCTTTCAGCTGGACCTGCCCTGCTGCACCAAAGCTGAGCAACTAGTCCTGCCCATTGGACAAGGAGGTGAAAAATATCATGTCCACAGATGAGCAAACAAAAAAGAATGCACAGCCTGCCTACTCAGACATAATCAAATAAAACAAAAAAGCAGGATGAAACAAACAAATCTACAATCACTAAACTAAATGAGTGTGCTGAAGACAGCAGACAATATCAAAACATAAAAAAAGGGACAGGATAGTTCCAGTAGGCATCAAAAATAAAACACCAGACGACTTT
This sequence comes from Trichechus manatus latirostris, assembly GCF_000243295.1. Classification (NCBI taxonomy): domain Eukaryota; kingdom Metazoa; phylum Chordata; class Mammalia; order Sirenia; family Trichechidae; genus Trichechus; species Trichechus manatus. Next base: position 1,362,316 of record NW_004444166.1, on the reverse strand, counting down.
TCAGAAGAAGAAAAGGCACTTGAACTACCTGATAGGGAATTCAGATCTCTAATATCCAGAGCTATCCAAAAGTTGAAGGAAAAATCAGACAGAAATGAGGAAAAATAGACAAATTCATGGAAAATGCATAAAAATTCATGGAAAATACAGATAGAAAATGGAAGAATTCAGGAAAATAATAAAGAACAAAATGCCAAAATAAATTCACAACTAGAAATCATACAAAAGCAACAATTAGAAATCCAAAAGATAAACAACAAGATTTCAGAAATGGACAGTGCCACAGAAGGGCTGAGGAACTGGTTTGAAACAATGGAAGACAGGATTAGCGAAATTGAAGGCAAACACTTAGATACAACTTTGAGGAAAAATCAGAAAAAAAGAACAAAGAAAAATGAAGAAACCCTGAGAATTATGCGAGATACAATCAAAAGCAAAAATCTTCGAGTGATCGGAGTCCCAGAATGGGGGAGAAAATGGAAAACACAGAGAGGATCATTGAAGAATTGCTGACAGAAACTTCCCTAATATCATGAAAGATGAAAAGCTGACCATCCAAGAAGCTCAACGAACCCAATATAGGATATACCCCAAAAGAAAGTCACCAAAGCATATAATCACACTCACTCAAATCAAAGACAAAGAAAGAATCCTGAAAGCAGCTCAATAAAAATGAAAAGTTGCATACAGAGGAGAAACAATAAGACTAAGCTCTGATTACTTGGCAGAAAGCATGCAGGGAAGAAGGCAATGGGGTGACATATATAAAATCTTGAAAGAAAAAAATTGCCAACCAAGAATAATAAATCCTGCAAAACTCTCACTCAGATATGATGGTGAAATTAGTACATTTCCAGAGAAACAGAAACTAAGGGAACATGTAAAAACCAAACCAAACGTACAGGAATTATTAAAGGGAGTCCTTTGGTTTGAGAACAAAAACATCAGACCACAGCCTGAATTTAGGATGCAAGATAGAGCCAGCCAGACACCAACCTAGGAAATGAACTCTTAAGTACTATCCAAAACCTAAGGATTTACAATAGGGAACCAGAGAGGTTAATCTGCAAATGATAACAACGTCAGAACAATGAAAGAAGGAATAAATGGTATAGGTATAGAACTTTCTAATGGAGAGGAAGGTGAGGTGATACAAAGTAATAATAGACTGGTTCAAACCTAGGAAGATAAAGATAAATTTCAAGGTTACCACAAAAAAAGTTAACAAAACTACTCATCAAAATAAAGAAGAAAAACATAAAGTCTCAGTAAAAATAAAATCTACAAAAACAATAGAAGTAAAAAAAAAAATCCGCAAACAAAGGAATTCAGCACAGGAGAGTAAGAGGAACAAAGAAATCATCAGCACCACAAAAAAAAAGCACTACAAAATGACAACAATAAACTCACACCTATCAATAATCACACTGAACATAAATGGCCTAAATGCACCATAAAGAGACAGACAGTGACAGAATGGATAAAAAGAACAGGATCCATCAATATTCTGTCTACAAGACACACACCTTAGAAACAAAGACATAAATTCATTAAAAATCAAAGGATGGAAAAAAAATATATCAAGCAAACAGCCACCAAAAAAGAGCATGAGTGGCAATACTAATCTCAGATAAAATAGAATTTAAAAGAAAATTCACCATAAAACACAAAGAAGGGCACTACATCATGATTAAAGGGAAGATCCACCATGAAGACAAACATAATAAATATCTACACACCCAAAGACAGGGCTGCAAATACATAAAACAAACTTTAACAACACTGAAAAGAGAAACTGACAGTTCCACTATAATAGTAGGAGACTTCAACACACCACTCTTGGTAAAGGACAGACATCTAGAAAGAAACTCAACAAAGATACAGAAGATCTAAAGGCTACAATCAGCCAATTTAAACTCATAGAGATGTATAGAACACTCCACCCAATAGCTGCAAAGTACACATTATTTTCCAACATACAGGGAAGCTTCTCAAGAACAGACCACATCTTAGGTCACAAAGCAACCCTCAACAAAATCCAAAACACTGAGATATTACAAAGTATCTTCTCTGATCACAACAGCATCCAAGTAGAAATCAACAATAGCAAGAGCAAGGAAAAAAAAAAATCAATTACATGGAAACTAAATAACACCCTGCTTAAAAACCACAGGGTAATAGAAGAAATCAAGAGATTGAATCAAAAAAATTCCTAGAATCAAATGAGAATGAAAATACATCATACCAAAACCTTTGGGACACAGCAAAGGCAGTCCTCAGAGGTCAATTTATAGCAATAGATGCACATATCAAAAAAGAAGAAAGGGACAAAATCAAAACATTAGCTACACAACTCGAATAAATATAAAGAGAGGAGCAAAAGAAGCCCACAGCCAACAGAAGAAAGGAAATAACAAAGACCAGAGCAGAAATAAATGAAATAGAGTATAGAAAAACAATAGAAAAAAATCAATAACACCTAAAGTTAGTCCTTTAAAAGGATCAACCAAATCCACAAACCACCAGCCAAACTGACAAAAGAAAAACAAGAGAGGATGCAAATAACCCAAATAAGAAATGAAATGCGAGGACATTACAACAGACCCAACTGAAATAAAAAGGATCATAAGAGAGTATTATAAAAAACTATAGTCCAACAAATTTGAAAATCTAGAGGAAATGAACAAATTTCTAGAAACACACTGCCTACCCAAACTATCACAAATTGATGTTGAAAATCTGAACAGATCCACAACAAGAGAACAGACTGAACATGTAATAATAAAAAAAAAAACTCCCAATTAAAAAAAGCCCTGGTTCTGGCTTTCACTGGAGAATTCTACCAAACATTCAAAGAAGCACTTATACCAGTACTACTCAAACAATTTCAGAATATAGAAAAGGAAGGGCTATGTCTAAATTCATTCTAGGAAGCCAGCATAACCTGTACAAAACCAGGCAAAGACATTACAATAAAAGAAAATTACAGACCAATATCTCTCATGAATATAGATGCAAAAATTTTCAACAAAATTCTAGCCAATAGCATTCAGCATCATATCAAAAAAATAATACACCATGGCCAAAACAGGATTCATACCAGGTACGCAAATATGGTTCAATGTTAGAAAATCAATCAACGTAATCTACCACATAAATAAAATTAAAAAAAATCACATGATAATCTCAATCGATGCAGAAAAGGCATTCAACAAAGTCCAACACCGATTCCTGACAAAAACTCTCAATAAAATAGGTATAGAAGGGAAATTCCTCAACACAATAAAGGGCATCTATACAAAAGCAACAGCTAACATTGTTCTTAATGGAGAGAGGCTGAAAACATTCCAACTGAGAACAGGAACAAGATAAGGATGTCTTTTATCACCACTGCTATTTAACATTGTGCTGGAAGTCCTAACTAGAGCAATAAGGCAAGAAAAAGAAATAAAGTGCATCCAAATAGGTAATGAAGAAGTTAAACTGTCCCTATTTGCAGATAATATATAGAAAACCCAAAAGATTTGATGAGAAAACTACTGGAACTAATAGAAAAACTTAGGAGAGTAGCAGGATACAAGATAAGCATACAAAAATCAGTTGGATTCCTATACACCAATAAAGAGAAGTTTGAAAAGGAAATTAGGAAAACAATACCATTTATGATAGCCCCTAAAAAAATAAAATACTTAGGAATAAATCTAACCAGGGATGGAAAAGACCTATACAAAGAAAACTACAAAACACTACTGCGAGAAACCAAAACAGATCTACATAAATGGAAAAACATACTATGCTCATGGATATGTAGACTCAACATTGTAAAAATGTCAATTCTACCCAAAGCAATCTACAAATACAATGTAATCCCCATCCAAATACCAACAATGTTCTTTAAAGAGATGGAAAAAACAATCATTAACTTTATATGGAAAGGGAAGAGGCCTCGGATAAGTAAAGCATTATTAAAGAAGAAGAAAGTAGGAGGACTTGCAGTACCTGACCCCAGAACCTACTAAACAGCTTTGGTAGTCAAAACAGCCTGGTACTGGTACAACAACAGATACATTGACCAATGGAACAGAATTGAGATGTAAATCCATCCACCTGTGGTCACCTGATCTTCCACAAGGGCCCAAAGTCCATCAAACGGGGAAAAGACAGCCTTTTTAACAAATGGTGCTGGCAAAACTGGATGTCCATCTCTAAAAAAATGAAACAAGACCCATAAATTACACCATATACAAAAACTAATTCAAAAATGGATCGAAGACCTAAATATAAAACCAAAACCTACAAAGATCATAGAAGAAAAAATAAGATCAATGCTAGAGACCCCAATACATGGCATTAACAGGATACAAACCGTAACTAACAACATACAAACTCCAGAAGATAAGCTAGATAACTGAGATCTTCTAAAAATTAAACACTTAATGCTCATGAAAAGACTTCACCAAAACAGTAAAAAGAGAACCTACAGACTGGGAAAAAAATTTTGGCTATTACAAATCCGACAAAGGTCTAATATCTAAAATCTACAGAAAAATCCAATACAACAAAAAGACAAATAATCCAATTAAAAAATGGACAAAGGAAATGAACAGACACTTCACCAAAGAAGACATTCAAGTGGCTAACATGAGGATATGCTAGAGATCACTAGCCTTTAGAGAAATGCGAATCAAAACCACAATGAAATACCATCTCACCTTGGCATTTCTGACATGAATTAAAAAAAACAAACAAACAGAAAATAAAAAACATTGGAGAGGCTGCAGGGAGATTGTAACTCTTATGCACTGCTGATGGGAATGCAAGATTGTACAATCATTCTGGAAAATGATATGGTGCTTCCTTAGAAATCTAGAAATAGAAATACCATATGATCCAGCAATCCCACTCCTAGGAATATACCCTAGAGAAATAAGAGCCGTCACACGAATAGACATATGCTCACCCATGTTCATTGCAGCATTGTTCACAATAGCAAAAAGATGGAAACAACCTAGATGCCTATCAACAGATGAATGGATAAACAAACCATGGTACATACACACAATGGAATACTATGCAATGATAAAGAACAATGATGAATCTGCAAAGCATCTCACAACATGGTTGAATCTGGAGGGCATTATGCTGAGTGAAATAAGTCAGTCACAAAAGGAAAAATATTGTAGGAGACCACTACTGTAAAAACTCATGAAAAGGTTAACACACAAAAAGAAACCATATTTGATGGTTACGAGGGAGGGGAGAGGTGGGGGTGGAAAAACACTAAATAGACGATAGATAAGTGGTAACTTTGGTGAAGGCTAAGACAGTACACAATATTGGGTAAGCCAGGACAACTTGTTCAGGGTAAGGTCATGGAAGCTCCATGGACAAATTCATACTCCCTTCAGGACCGAATTACTGGGCTGGGGGCTGTGGGGGCCATGGTCTCAGGGAACATCCAGCTCAACTGGCATAACATAATTTATAAAGAAAATGTTCTACGTTCTACTTTGGTGAGTAGCGTCTGGGATCTTAAAAGTCGGTGAGTGGCCATCTAAGGTACTCCACTGATCTCACCAAGGGAGATTGAAGAAAACTAAAGACCCAAGGGAAAGATTAGTCCAAAGGACTAATGGACCACAACTACCACAGCCTACACCAGACTGAGTCCAGTACAACTAGATGATGCCTGGCTACCACCACCGATTGCTCTGACAGGGATCACAATAGAGAGTCCCGTACAGAGCTGGAGAAAAATGTAGAACAAAATTCTAATTCAGAAAAAGACCAGACTCACTGGCCTTTCAGAGACTGGAGAAACCCTGAGACTATGGTCCCCGGACACCCTTTTAGCTCAGTAATGAAGTCACTCTGGAGATTCACTTTTTAGCCAAAGTTTAGACAGATCCATAGGACAAAATGAGACTAAAGGGGGCACACCAGCCCAGTGGCAAGGACTAGAAGGCTGGAAGGGACAGGAAACCTGGAATAGGGAACCTAAGGTCAAGAAGGGAGAGTACTGACATGTTATGGGGTTGTTAACCAATGTCATAAAACAGTATGTGTACTGTTTAATAAGAAGCTAGTTTGTTCTGTAAACCTTCATCTAATGTGAAATTAAAAAAAAAAAAAAAAGAAATGTTAAAAAAAAACCTTACGGAGCACAATTCTACTCAGACACCTATGGAGCACCATGAGTTGGAATTGAGAGCAACTGGTTTTGGTTTTCTTTCACTTAACTCTAAGGTTCCCTGGCCCACCCTCATCACCTTTCTTTCTGTTTTCTTGGGGTGGCCCCGCTCGGCTTCTATACTAGCTTTGCCAGAGATATTCCTTCCTCCCACTTTCCATAAATATCAGTGTGTATCTTTACCTTTCATCTTATGTTTCTATCTATCACACGCTGCTCTATTATTGTGGTGAACAACACTATTAGGGTCCTCTGTGTCTGGAGAGATGTGAAGGCCTCAAAGGTGTTTTTGGCTTTCAAAGATTTCAAAAGGCTGGTTGAGGTTTAATTATACTACTATCTTCCCAGGACAGCAGTTGTGGTCCTCAAATTCACCTCATCTGAAATGATGGCTTGTACCATATATTTGCATGATGGCTCCTAATACAAATGTAAAATGTGACTTTTATAAAGTGGTCTCCCATGTAGCTCATTTGCAAAGAAACACAATACAATAGTCAAATGTGGTTTCAAAGCTCTTTACTCAACAAAGTAGTAAGGACACATAAGTCACAGCAATACTTTTGAAATACCGTTGTTTTTTTCTCATTCTATTTACCTCTGCAACCTTTTCCTCAACACACTAAGAAATCCAACCCCTAGCCCTAGCTTGATTGCCTTGCTGTCCATCCCCTTCCCCTTTCCCTCTACCTTCTGCAATCTGAAAACTCCCCAGAATGATGTGGCAAGTACTTCCCTCCTTAGAATGAGGGAGTAGAAGACTGAGGATACAAACACAGAACCCTCTTTAGCCAACAGGGTAAACAGCCAATCAGGAAAAGGTCTTCATTGACATTCGGATCCCATCAATAAAAGTCATTGTTAATTTACCTCTAGTCAATAAGGCACAAACAAATAAAGACTAGATAAGTCCAAGTAGTATAATACCTATGTTTCATCCCATAATATACTCAGTTTTCAATTTTGTTACATGAAACAAAATGCTTCCCCCCAGTATGCTGACACCAAAAAAACCTAAGTAATTACAAGTTGATCTTTCCCTCTGACACTAACAGCTATGGAAATTAAGCTGACTTACTTTATTTATAATGCTGACGTTATTCAAATTTATTTATCATTTTATTTTATTATATTGACTTATGGGCTATTTTCATATTCTCAAACATTTCACCTGGCTTTTCACTGATCCAAAATGATACCATTACTATAGAGGCTTTGTTGTTGTTGTTAGCTGCCCTGGAGTCAATTTTGACTCATGGTGACCCTATGTGTGTTAGAGCACACCTGTCCTCCGTAAAGTTTTCAAGGCTATGCCCTTTCAGAAGCAGATCACTAGGCCTGTCCTTTGAGGCACCTCTGGGTGGGTTTGAACCGCCAACCTTTTTGTTAGTAGTCCAGCACTTAACAGTTTGGACCACACCAGAATTCCAGGGAGGCCTTAAACCCATTGCCTTCAAGTCGATTCCAACACATAGCAACCCTATAGGACAGAGTAGAACTGCCCTATAAGGTTTCTCAGGAGCAGATGGTGGATTTGAACTGCCCACCTTTTAGTTAGCAGCCAAGCTCTTAACCACTTCGCCACCAGGGCCTGCGAGGCCTTAGGCATATTTAAATCACTCATTAAGGATACTAGTATATTAAATTATGAGCAGCTTCAAATATAAGCATATGAAATTAGATTAATAAAGCTTTAAATAGATTCTGTCCCTCACCAACAAATTATGCATGCATTTCTGTTCTCAGAACAGATTAGACTTGATTATGACAAGAAAAAGCCTTCATGTTTTTAATATATTTACTTAAGAGATTTCTTCCATATCTAACAAGGAGCAATCACTTTCTTTTACATGCATGTAATAGAAATTTAAGAGAGATGTATTTAGATCAGAACATTGGTATGAGAGTTTTAAAAGATTTGGAGTAGTATTTAATTTAAATGTTTTAATCCAGTCACCCTCCAATCATGTGAGTGGTCTGCTTATCATCATGCAGCTTTAACAAAATTCACATATAAAGGAACAATCAAATCCCAGAAACTGTGATCTGTGTGCACTGTATAAATATTCATAGATAATATTTGGGGGGAGGAGTGTGTGAATAGTTTGACAGAGTAAAAAATGAATTTTTCTATGTAGAGCTTTATGGAACTACTTCTGTGAATGGCAATCATGGAAATTTGAATGAGATAAGGTCAAGGTAGTAAGTGTATCTTAAAGAGGCAAACGTGCTTTAATATACGCATGTTTGACATTACTCATACTTCTATGGTATACGTGAATATATTTTTACTCACCTCTGTTGTTCATTGAAGCACTTACTGATGAAGATCAAAGACTACAGCCTTTAGGATATGGATTACACCTCAACATAAGGAAAACAAAAATCCTCACAACTGGACCAATAAGCAACACCATGATAAATGGAGAAAAAATTGAAGTTGTCAAGGATCTCATTTTACTTGGATCTACAATCAATGCCCATGGAAGCAGTACTCAAAAAATTAAATGATGTATTTCATTGGGCAAATCTGCTGCAAAAGACCTCTTTTAAAGTGTTAAAAAGCAATTGATGTCATTTTGAGGACTAAGGCGTACCTGACCCAAGCAATGGTGTTTTCAATTGCCTCCTATGCATGTGAGAGCTGGACAATGAATAAGGAAGACTGAAGAAAAGTTAATGCATTTGAATTATGGTGTTGGAGAAGAATATTGAATATACCACGGACTGCCAGAAGAATGAAGAAATCTGTCTTGGAAGAAGTATAGTCAGAGTGCTCCACAGAAGCAAGGACAGCAAGAATTTGTCTCACTTACTTTGGGCATGTTATTGGGGGGACAAGTCCCTGAAGAAGAACATTATGCTTGGTAAAGTAGAGGGCCAGTGAAAAAGAGAAAGACCCTCAACAGGATGGATTGGCATATGGCTGCAACAATGAGCTCAAACACAGCAACGGTTATGAGGATAGCGCAAGACTAGGCAGCATTTTGTTTTGTTGTACACGAGGTCGCTATTAATCGGAATCTACTCTGTGGCAACTAACAACAACAACACTAACATTATTCACTGAATTCTTAAATAGAGACTGCTTAAAAATGCAAAATTCACTATAGATCTTGGCAGTTATTTCACTGAGGAAATAAATATGAAATATATGACATGAAATGAAGACACGGTAAGTAATAAATTCTGTATCAAGTTTTAATTTATTTTAATTTCAAGGTTACTGACAGAACTTAGCCAAATTATAACTAGTCAATGTGAAAGTATGACAAATTATATTCATTTTACATATAGAAACACTCAAATAATTAACTAACTTCCCTATTCCAAAAATCCTTTGAGAGAGGGAAAAGCTACTATCAGTCTAAGAAAAAGAACTGGACTGTATCACTGTGAGGCTGTGGGCTCTGGTGGCAATATTGGGGGTGGTAGCAGTGGCTGGCAGAGGAAGTTTCCTGGAACTTCCTATGCCAGGTCTGAACAGTATGATTGAGTTATTATGTTTAAAGTACACATATATTTCTACAAAAGTGTATTCCCCCTAAAGCTCATAATGAGTGATTGCTGTGGACTATGTACTATTTGGGGTTATCCTTGGTTCTGTTCTTCCCTGTATGTAAAAATGATCATGAAGCAACTACAGAGCTTGAAATCTTAAGGACAGGGCTACTTTTTCTGTTTTGGAAAGTGCCTTATGCCTTGCTTTGCACATTTTGGAAGTTAAATTAATATTAATAGGTGAACGGAATATTTGCTGATGCTAGTCCATGGATATTCTGTTAGTGAAGTGGTTGCTTGAAATGGTGGTCTCTTTTCACACTTTTGATATTTAAATATACTCCACAACCTGGTTTATGATTGTAAAGTGAAATGTGCTTAAATATGCCCAAATGTGATGAAGGACTGAATTTTTTCCAAGTTCCTTTTGGATGCATAGTTTTCCTTCATTGATTCCATTAAAAACAAAACAAAAACTGCAGTTGTAAGGAACACACTATCCTCAAATCCCCCGAGTTTAAAAAAAAAAAAATCAAGAAAACTTCCTCCTAATGGCAACTGCTTCCCATGTGGTCACTCACCGATATTTACAAGGCAAGGTCACTTTTAATGCCACTAGAAGATGGAAGGAAAAAAAAAAAAAAAACAGAGGGGAGACTGTTTTTGTCTTCACTGATTCTGCCAAACTGATAGCAGACATTGATGCTACAAGAGGGAAAGGTTGTCATGGTCCCTTATTCCCAGCTCTGCCTAGAAACTGAAAAAAGGAGAAGTGTTTTTTTTTTTCTACCATGTACACAAAAATAATACAAAATATTAAAATATGTATATCCTTCAAGAGATTAATACAATTGTTAACATTTGCTTTGAAAACAGCTTTCTGAAGATACTTAAAACACCAAGATTCAAAAAGAGCCTTAGAAACTGAACATACTTCTGTAAAATTAATTAATCACTTTGAGGATTTAGCAGGAGGAAATGGTCATAAACATCTTATATGCTCAGCTGGTGGTAGAAGGTAGACTAAAATGACAATATTGTTTAAAAATAAAAAGAAAGGGAGGGAGAAATTGAGATTTGGAATAAAGATATATATGTTTGGGCCAAGCAGAAAGAACATTTATATCTGCATGTGGCCTACAGAGAAGGAAAAGGAAAAGGTGAAAGATTAATGAGGAAGTTTTTTTTTTTTGCATTTTCTATCATCTATGTGAATTATTACCTAGATGCTTGATATGTCCTAAAAGAAAAACTGTGATGAATAAATTAACAGCTCTAGAAATCTTCAATAGGGTGCTTTATCTTGCAGGGAATATTATCATTGGCTTTTGATACAATTTCTGCTGCAGGGAAAGACTTTCAAAGCTCAGAATGCTGAAGCATTGCCAGGCGCTCAAAGACCCCCTGCCAAGCGCGTCAAACTAAGAAATCTCTCTGAACCTGTCAAATTAAAAGTCATCTCCCTCTCTGTGCAACCCCTCCATGAGCTGGGAAGCTCTGTCCTCATTTTTTAGGCCTCTCCATGATAAACAAATGGAGCCTAGAGCATCTTTATTCTTTACAGCCATGCAATTAAAATTCTTTTAAAAAATGTAATTGAAGGCAATGAATTTCAAAAGGAACTTCTAGTTAAAATGAGACTGAACAGTTTGAGTGGGCCACATTCAATTGTGTTTCAAAGGTAAAAGCAAAACAGCTTGTGAAGAACCAGAGAAGCGTCCTTTTTTATTTTTATTATGATTGTACATCAAGAGGTTGTTCCAAACTTAAATTTATCTCAGCAGGATATATGGTTTCTGGAATGTCCTAAGACTTAATTACCCAGGCTGCAAAGAGAAGTACACTATCAAAATATGAACAAAGCCATATGAAATCCCTGGTTACTGCAAATCATTATTTATCTATCCCCTACACAAATTAAAGAAGCTTAATTTGTGTTTGCATTTTTAGCCCCCGCACTGCACATTCTCTTTTTTTCCTTCTATCATTGTGTGTTCTTAGCACCACCACCATTGTAACAATCTGATAATCCTCACAGCACTGAATTGGTGGGTCATTACTACTAAAAACAAATACAGTAACAAACAGCTCCAAAGTCCTTTGTTCATTGGTAAAAAAGAGAAAATCATTCAAATGCTTTTAGAAAAATAGAATAGGAATGAATTATCAATTTCAAGTGCCAAAGATGAAAAAGTATATTTTTTTAAAAGGGCTGACAGTGCTATTTTGTCTTTGGGGATGAGTTTCTAAAGATAAGATATTCTTTGGTCCATATCTTTATAAGAAAGTACTTATACTGGTATTATTAATTGCTCTCTAATGTATAAAATATAATCTTTGATGATAGATATGAGGAGAGGAAATGTGGAACATTTTGTCATTACCCATTGATTCGAGTTAAAGATGTGCGTGTGTGTGTGTGTGCGCGTGTGTGCATGCGTGTGTGTGCGCGTGCACTTTATAAGGCATGCTTTTTTTTACAGAACTAAGCTTGCTTCCCAAATGGGAGATTTATGGCATGGAGGTGGGATGGTAAATGTTTTAAGCCTGAGTATTTAGTAGCAGGAATAGAAATAACACGTTTAGGTGAGTGAGCACATTTTATGGCACAGTTTTGTTTTAGTCACTTTGAGTGCAACATGATGTTTAAAACAGAAAATGTTAAACAGAAAGGATTGGAGCCAGGGAGAGTTATTAGAAAAGGGAGGAGAGGAGTCATGAATAATTGGTACAGGATTCCTGAAGTCACAATAAGCTTTTCTTTTTTTTTAATACACTTTATTTTTTAGAGTAGTTTTAGGTATACAGAAAAAGTGCCCAGAAAAGTACCAAAAGAATTCCCGTATATCCCTTCCCAGCCCGTACACATTCCCCTATTATTAACATCTTGCATCAGTGTGGTACATTTGTTACAACTGATGAATCAATATTGCTGCAGCATTATTAACTAAAGCCCATAATTTAGATTAGGGTTCACTCTGTATTTGACAGTTCTAAGGGTTTAGACAAATGCATAATGTCATGTGTCTACCATTACAGTATCATATGGAATCATTTCATTGTCCTTAAAATGTCCTGTGTTCCACCTATTCATCCTTCTCTCTCCCTCTGGCCTCCTGGCAACCACTGATCTTTTCACTCCCTCAAAAAAACTAACCAGTTGCCATTGAGTCAATTCCGACTCCTGTTTGTGAAGAAGGCAGGGGCATCAATAATGGGAGATGCTGAAGAGAGCTCAGGAGGAGGACATAAAAAAGATGGCTGAATTTGTCTATTAGCAGCTTACTGCTTAAAGAGGAAAGACTTGATTGCAGGTGAAACTGTTAAAAAACATAGTTCTGACAACGAGAAACTGAGATATTTCTTAGTAAATTGGGATTTTTTTAGTAAAGGGAAGAAACGTAGTTTAGTTAGTGGAAAGAAAAATTGGATTGGGGGAAGTTTTTTGGTTTTGTTTTTCACATATTTAAAATGCGAAGGAGACAAATGAGGAAGCAAGGTTGAGAGAAGGAACAGATACATTCAAGGACCCAGATTCAAGGATCCAGAAGGATAGATTCAGGGACCCAGAGCTAACTTTCTATAGACAGAAAGGCAACTTTTCGTTATTGTGTCAGTCTGATGTGAAAATAGTACATGAAGTCAAAACATCAGTTTAAACACCTTGAGTAGTGTTTCCAGTTAAGTTGTTCTACGAACGTTTAATAAATAAAATCAATTTTAACCTTACAGAGAATATTTGTTATTTTGATTGGAGTTTAAAATAAATTAACTGGTGAATTGGACAAGAGTAAATATTAGAAATAGGCAAAGAGATTTTCTTAACATAAAGAAACATAAATATTGTCATATCATTCAAGTTTAATTATCAGCAAAGTTTGGAATATTCTAGTAATAGAACACGGATTAATTTAAGAATTTCTTTATATCATCTTTGGATTATTCCTGTCCCTTACTTTATTTGAGCTTTGTTTTTATGACAGGGAGCTATACAGCTCAAGTGTTTTGAGATTCCCCTTTATTTTAAAGAATCCAAACATGTTAAAAACCACAAAAAAATTATGTATCTGCCTGGAAGAAATCAAACAAGAAGTATAATATCCATATGTCTATTTAAAGGAAGACTACTATCTAATCAGAAGTCCTTGCTGATATAACAGGCACCTTAATCCATTTCAGAAGACTTCCCCAGTAGTTCTTCTCTAAATATGTGTGTTCTTCAATCAGAATAAAGAAGGATCTCATTTTCTGATATTACAGTAAAATGTAAGTACAGCCCTCTAGGTTAAATTACGTGAAAATCCTTTCTTTGAAAAAAGATTCAGGGGAAAGCAGGCAGAATTAAAATAGACTTTCATATCTGAGCAGTAAGTACAATACCCAGTGGATCATAAATAATCATCTCACTTAATTTTATTCTACTCCCTCCCCTTTTTGTTTTAATGTCTGGATTTAGAATGAGTTTTATGAGACCCAACATCCATTACTACAGCCTTTGCTATGAATCAAGGATGAGGAATTAGCTATAATAATAAACAGTATACCTAATCTATGGACTATTTTGCATTAAATTCCTCAAATTATGTGCTTCAATGTTACTGGTGATACTTGGAAGTGCTTATCATCTAAATGGGTGGTTTTTTCAAGGTGTATGTGTATGTATGGGGGTGGTGGTTGTTTAAACAAAAATGGAATTGTTTCATTAGTGTAGCTATAAGAAGGGACTTTTTAATGTTTTGACCTCTCCAACTGGAGGAGATATTACTATTATCTACCTTTAATTTCAATAAAAATGTATGAAGCAATTATATTAAGGGCTTTGCTAAGCACTGGGAATGCAAAGATGGTTTCTCTTTATAAATGACTTACCATTTATCTTTGGATTAACATTTTCTTTAGTAATCTACTTCAGTTTTCAGGTCTGAGGTTGTGTGGTAGACATTTATCATTCATTTTGGGCACCTAGGAGTTGAATTAGTTTCCATGTTTGAGAGATTTTCTCCTTTAGGAGTTTTGCTGGAAAGGCTCCATAGAAGCTTAAAAACATTATGCCCATGGCAGCCATGGAGGTGCACCACTCTGACCTCCACTGAAGAAATGCCCTGCCTGGGGGAGGAACACTTTGAAAAAGGAGGGCGAGAATGATTGCACAACTTGATGAATGTAATCAATGTCACTGAATTGTGCATGTAGAAATTGTTGAACTGGCGAATGTTTTATTGTATATACTTTCAAAAACAATAAAAAAGGGGGAAAGTATAATGATAAAACCGGTAAGAAGCCCAAGCAGTACAAGCAGTTTGTAATTGGCTGTTAACCCAAAGGTTGTCAATTCAAACCACCCAGGGGCTCCACAGAAGAAAAGGCCTGGTGAACTTCTTCTGTAAAGATTACAGGCAAGAAAACCCTATGAGACAATTCTACTCTGTAACACAGGGAGTTACCATGAGTCAGGGGTGACTTGATGGCAGGTAACCCATACCTAGCTCTGGTTTCTTTCCTATAGGTTATTCTGAAAGTTTGTTCTGCTCCCACTGTATCTCTTGACTTGCCAAATTCTCCTAAGGCAGCAATTCTCTTTCTTTTCTCAGAGCCCTTTACACCCTTAAAACCTATTGAGGAATCAAATAGCTTTTATTTACGTGTGTTATACTTTTTGATATCTACTGACTTAGGAAATAAAACTGAGGCTTTTGAAAAAAAAGAAAGACCCTGCAGCAAACAGTGCAGTGTGGTGTAGCTAAGAGCCTCTAGCCGCCGCCACCATGGGATTCACTGCCGTGTTCCCTCTGAGGCCACGTTCTTTCAGCGCTGCTCACAGCCGAGGACTGATGGTAGCAGAGTACTAGACTCTGACTGTTTCTGCCAAACGTGGGATTTCTCTAAGGGACACTCTACCCTGGTGGTCTCCATTCGCCTGGCTGAGACTGCCTCCAAGCTACACTGCCACTGAGGCTCTTCCTACCCAATTCTTCTTTCTTCATATTTTCCTTTCCTTTCAGACGTGTCAGCCCTGCATCACGGTTTAAATGTTCTCTCTGCCTCCTCCTGCTTTCTCTTTATCATTCATGAATGTTTCCCCCAATACATTCCAAATATTACATTTTGTTATATGTTTCCTTTGAAGATCCAGATTGACACAATGCTAGTCCTCAAACTTGTGCTTGATGTTTTCTCCACATTTGGTCAATGCAATTCGTTAGGGAGGACTTCCTTAAGATGTACCCAAACAGAAGGGGAATTCAGCTTCATGGTCCTCTTATAACAAGATATTTTTAAGAGCAAAAATCAATAAATCTGTTTCAAATGCAAATACTTGGTTGTAATCCAGGCAAAATACATAGAGCCAAAATCAAATGCCATTGCAGGCTCTGGAAAGTTTTCTTGACTGAAATAGCCAGTCTTTCTTCAGAAATTCAGTGAGCGGAAATGTAAAAAATACCAGTGTTATAAATCAAGGAATAACAAATCACATCTCATGGAATCTTTGCTTGTCCTTCATGATACTTAGAGTTGAGCCATTCTATCATGGTACTAACTTGGTCAGAATTTACTGGATTTACTGAGAGGAGAAGATCAGACCTGAAATACTGAAAGATCCTTTTATTTCTCAACTTTGGCTACATATTGGTGTTTATTCAGGTACTTTAAGAGTTGATCTTTATAGACAGGGTCATGAGACTTAATTATGATGCACTTGTTGTTATTGTTGTTAGGTGCTGTTGAGTTGGTTCTAACTCATAGCAACCCTATGTACAACAGAGCGAAACACTGCCCAGTACTGTGCCATCCTCACAATCATTGCTAAGTTTGAGCTCATTGTTGCAGCCATTGTATCAATCAATCTTGTTGAAGGTCTTCCTCGTTTTCACTGATGCTCTACTTTACTAATCATGATGTCCTTTTCCAGGGACTGGTCCCTCCTGATAATATGTCCAAAGTAAGTGAGACAAAGTCTCATCATCCTTGCTTCCAAGGAGCATTCCAGCTTTACTTCTTCCAAGACATATTTTTTTGTTCTTCTAGCAGTCCATGATATATTCAATATTCTTTGCCAATACCACAATTCAAATGCATCAATTCTTCTTCAGTCTTCTTTATTCATTGTCCAGCTTTTGCACATATATGAGGCGATTGAAAATATCATGGCTTGAGTCAGATGCACCTTAGTCCTCAAAGTGACATCACTGCTCTTCAACACTTTAAAGAGATCTTTTGCAGCATATTTGCCCAATGCAATATGTTTGACATCTTGACTGCTGCTTCCATGGGTGTTGACTGTGAATCCAAGTAAAATGAAATCCTTGACAACTTCAATCTTTTCTCCATTTATCATGATGTTGCTTACTGGTCCAGATATAAAGATTTTTGTTTTCTTTATGTTGACTGAACACTGTTGTCTTTGATTTTCAACAGTAAGTGCTTCAAGTCCTCTTAACTTTCATTAAGCAAAATTGTGTCATCTGTGTATCGCACATTGTTAATAAGTCTTCCTCCAATCCTAACGTCACATTCATCTTCATGTAGACCAGCTTCTCAGATTATTTACTCAGCACACAGATTGAATAAGCATGGTGAAAGGATACAACCCTAACACACACCTTTCCTGATATTAAACCATGCACTATCCCCTTGATCTGTTCAAACGACTGCCTCTTGGTCTCTGTACAAGTTCAGCATGAACACAATTTAGAGACCATCTCAAGAATAGATTTGATACATTGAACACTAATGACCAAAGACTAGACTAGTTGTGGGATGACATCAAGGACATCATACATGAAGAAAGCAAAAGGTCATTAAGAAGACAGAAAAGAAAAAAAAAGATTAAAATGGATGTCAGAAGAGACTCTGAAACTTGCTCTTGAAAGTAGAGTAGCTAAAGCAAATGGAAGAAATGATGAAGTAAAAGAGCTGAACAGAAGATTTCAAAGGGCAGCTAGAGAAGACAAGGCAAAGTATTATAATGAAATGTGCAAAGACTTGGAGCTAGAAAATCAAAAGGGAAGAACACGATAGGCATTTCTCAAGAACTGAAGAAAAAATTTAAGCCTCTAGTTGCAATATTGAAAGATTTTATGGCCCAAATTTGAATGATGCAGGAAGCATCAAAAGAAGATGAAAAGAATACACAGAGTCACTGTACCAAAAAGAATTGGTCAACGTTCAACAGTTTCAGGAGGTAGCATGTGATCATGAACTGATGGTACTGAAGGAAGAAGTCCAAGCTGCACTGAAAGCATTGGCGAAAAACAAGGCTCTAAAAACTGACAGAATACCAATGGAAATATTTCAACAAATGGATGCAATGCTGGAAGCACTTACTCATCTATGCCAAGAAATTTGGAAGACAGATACCTGGCTAACAACAGGAAGAGATCTGTATATGTGTCTAATACAAAGAACCGTGATCCAACAGAATGCAAAGTTTTTGAACAATATCATTAATATCAAATGCAAGTAAAATTATATTGAGAATAATTCAAAAATGGATGCAGCAGTACATTGACAGGGAGCTGCAAGAAATTCAAGCCGGATTCAGAAGAGGAGGAAGAATGAGTGATATCATTGCTGATGTCAGATGGATCTTTGCTGGAAGCAGAGAATACCAGAAAGATGTTCACCTGTGTTTTATTGACTATACAAAGGCATTCAACTGTGTGGATCATAACAAATTATGGAAACCTTTGCCAAGAATGCTAACGATGCACTTAGGAACATGATAGCCACACTAGTTCTACATAATTTATTAAATCATCCCTGTTCATAAGCCTCAGAGATCCTCCCTGAGCACTGGAAAGATTAAAGAACATTATACTTCCAATCCCCACAGAAAGTATTTAAGGTCATCGCCCATTTGCCTTTTTCTGGGACTCTTATCTGTGCGAAACCCCCACAAGCCCAGTTTATGCATATGGGGGCATCTTGAAAATGTTATAAAATATAAAAATTAGCATAGCAGCCTTCAAGGTGGCCCTGTAGGTAAGAGATAGTAATAAGATGAACCTGTGCCATAGAGTCTTGAATAAGAACTGTCTTGGTGTCTGATAGAAAATACATGTTTGGTTAGAATCAATGTCCCAAAGAATGGTGAAATATTAGCATTGCAATAGGCAGCTCTTCCACTTTCTACTCCATAAACATTTTATTAAGGAGTGCATGTAAATATATGATGAGTAAGGAGTTCTGGTCTTCTCTGTCATTCTACAGTTACTCTCTCTTGGGCATCGATCCCACAAGATTAGAGAAGACCTGTAGGGTTCTGGGCTCAGTTGCCAACTTCCTGGTTATAGGATTACAGATCTGGTCCTGTGCTCTCCTCCAGCCAAATGTCCTGGGCATTAAGATCCAAATATGACTCTTGCCCAGCTCATCTTAAATGGGACCAAGCCTTCCCTGACCTTTAAAGTCAAATGGCTTCCCATCTACTATATCTGCCAATCACAAACATTTAGTCAGAGACAGTAACACCACCCATATGCAAATGCCTAGACCTGCTTCCTGAATACTGTAAACCTACTGGCCCAGTTTTGCGGCTTACATTTCTGTGACTACTTTTTCCCTAATGCCTCCCTCTGTGTCTTACTGACTTTAGCTTACAGACTTCTTACATACTTATATACTCTTGAAATTTAGGTGAAGGGTTTTCTTTGTCATCTCAGATTTCTTAAGAAACTACAAAGGGCCAACCCAAATCCGGGACCAGGAGAAACTCATTTGGATCAGTGGGCTTTTAGGTCTCAGGAAAGGAAGAAAGCACAAAGGTGCCTTTGGCACACCAAGTATATGGTGCCTTCATGTTATGTAATGTAGGCTCTGGGAATGCAGGAATAGAGCTTTCTGTTTGTCTGTCTGAAAGTCAGTTAATGAGCCATAAGCCCAGGAATTGTCTTTGGGGTCTTGAGACCCCATAGCCTGTATATAGTTAGCAAGCACCATCAAGAGTTCTAGGAATGTCCTGTATCTAATTTCCAATCCCATCAGCAAAACATTGCCAAAGCAGCTTGTATAGACAAGGTTGTGCCTACAGAGGAGCATCATTGGCTAGGTGCTGCCTGTACCAACAGACCAGATTATTGAGCAGAAGGGTGGACTTTATGAATCTGTGCTGTGAAAAGATGCTTTACCACCTCCGCTGTGCTCTCTAAAGACAGGAATGATCTACTAGAACACTGTCATACTCCTAGTATGCATCTTATATGGTTATTGGGAAGATTTAATGAGGTAATATATGTAAGGAATTTAGAGGTGGTGAAAATGATTAACACACTTGGCTGCTAACCTAAAGGCTGGAAGTTTGAGTCCACCCAGAGGCACCTTGGAAGAAAGCCCTGGTGATATACCGTCAAAAAAAATCAGTTATTCCAGGTATGCAAGGATGGTTTAACATTAGAAAATCCATCAACGTAATACACCACATAAATAAAAGGAAAGAAAAAAATCACATGATCATCTC
>NW_004444166.1:1339928-1342069 GCF_000243295.1 Trichechus manatus latirostris | reverse complement strand
AAAAAAAAAAAAAAATCAGTTATTAAAAACCCTAGGGAGCACGGTTCTACCCTAACACATATGGGGTCACCATGAGTTGGCATCAGCTCAGTGGCAACTGGTATGCAATCAGCCCTGAATAACTGTTAGTGTTTTCCTAATAGAGTTTTCACCAAATTAATGCCAGGCATATCCAGTACCAAAAAAGCAAAGGGATGACAATGGTTATAAGTCAAGAAGTTAGATTATCAAGGGATGCAGGGACATAAACTCAGAGAAAATGCACGTGGGGTCAGTAATCCAGGAAAGCAGATCATGCAAAGGAGAACTGGAAGATGGAAAACAGAACCCATGAGGGTGTCTTTGCTCCCCATGTGGCTGAAGGGGAAGAGGTAGGGAGTCAGAAGTGGGTTGGTTTGGAGTTAGCGTTATTGTATACATGACAGGCCAAATACCATGCACAAGGTAACAGCAAAACTGCAGACATTTCAGGGGAATAGCGGGTCACATAATTTAGTTGTTCTGAGTGGTGGGGTAAGGTGAAGGGGTTTGAATAAAAAAATGGGCCAGTGGCTGATGGTCAGGAAAAGGGTCCAGGCTTCTAGGGACTGAGGTCTGGCAAGGACGTGCAATTTGTCAGAATAACAGGCAAGCAGGTGGCACTCAGGGTAAGGTCCTGTCATACCCCTAAAACTTTCATTTATCCATGATTTCCTAGGATAATTAGAACTTGAAATGTTTCATAGATAGCTTTCTCTAATAAGTATTGGTTAAAAGAGAGAAAATTAAATTTTCTTATGGAGCTGACCCAAATACTTTCTAATTGACTCTGTGTGTGTACATACATATACACAGGAGTCTGAATATAATATCACGTTTTCATTTTAGTTTCAAAATTCTGATTGCTATTACAACATACAGTACAAAAAATATAGAAATACATGCATAATAATACACAATGTAGCAATAATATATATGAAGTCAGATAAACATAGGTTTGAAGCATATCATATACTTGCTGAGTAAACTTAATTTTACATAAGTTTACATAACTTCTATAAATTTTCTGATCTGTCATACAGAGTTAGTGGTATCTACTTCATGGCTTGTTGAAAAGATTAAGGTATATAAATTGCTTATCACGGTGTTTTAGTGTAGTGATATTTCTTCTTAATCTTGCTTTTATTATCATGTTCGCAATCAATGAATTTATCCAAAAAATTGAGGAATGTTCACTATAGAATCTTGTTAGTCTTTCTATATTATATATGGATTCATCAAATACAGTGGAAATCAGTAAGTACTACTGCTAATGCATTTCTGCCATTTCTACTAGATTAAGGATTGACAAACTATTGCCTGTGAGTGAAACCCTGCCCACTAACTGATTTTATTGTAAATAAAGTTTTATATACCATGGACTGCCAAAAGAACGAACAAATCTGTCCTGGAAGAAGTACAACCAGAATGCTCCTTAGAAGCAAGGATGGCGAGACTACATCTCACATACTTTGGACATGTTAACAGGGTGGATCAGTCCCTGAGAGGGACATCATGCTTGGTAAAGTAGAGGGCCAGAGAAAAAGAGGAAGACCCTCAACGAGATGGACTGACACAGTGACTGCAGTGACGGGCTCAAGAATAGCAATGATTGTGAGGATGGGGCAGGACCTGGCAGTGTTTCCTTTTGTTGTGCATAGGGCCACTATGGGTCGGAACTGACTCAACAGCACCTAACAACAACAACAACAAAGTTTTGTTGGAACACACCCATAGTCATTTGTTTATGTGTTATCTGTGGCTGCTGTTAAGAGGTTGTGACAGGAACAGAATGGCCCTCAGATCCGAAAAAATTTACTATTTAGCTTTTTACCAAAAAAGTTTGATGACTCTTCTTTTAGACTATCAGTCTTAGATTTGAAAGAAAATCCACTGGGTTCTAAAGAGTAAAATAAAAAAAATAGAGGGGGAGAGAAAAAATGGCGCTCTAGGCAGAAGCACCACGCCGTCCCTCCACAGCAAAGATCCGAAAAACTAAGCCGAACAGAGAATACAACAATCCTGAAACCCTAAATCATCAAATGAAGAGATAAAGAACTCAGCCAAGCACCAAATGGAATGAGAAGACTGACAGAGAACGGAGAGCGATGAGAGATTCATGC
>NW_004444166.1:1322102-1331576 GCF_000243295.1 Trichechus manatus latirostris | reverse complement strand
ACATGTGTACTACTGTTTCATGAGAAACTATTTGTTCTGTAAGCCTTCACCTGAAGTACAATAAAAAAAAAAATAAAAAAAATTATAATACACAATATACGATGTAATGTAATTAACATTAGATGGATAAATGATTAAACCAAATAGTAAACATTATATGGAAATACATGATTTATAAATTAAGTATAATGTCATTCAAATATCAGGAAGAGTATAACCACAACATTTAGATATATGCCATTCAATTTAATTTTCTAATATTTCACTAGGAAATAATACAGTACCATTGCATCATTACAGGAACACTAGTGGTGTAGTGGTTCGAACCCACCCGCAGCACTGCGGGAGAAAGATGTGGTAGTCTGCTTCTGTACAGATCTACAGCCTTGACCCTAAGAGGCAGTTCTGCTCTGTCCTGTAGGGTCACTATGAGTCAGAATAGGCTCAACAGCAATGGGTTTTCAGTTATTGAAACATTACAATTATTATAATTTCGAGGCAAAGAAATTCTGCAACAAGGAGATGTTCTTCATTGATTGTCATTTACTTTTTAAAACTGCTATAGAAGCAGTAGTTACAGCTTCAGAAGGACACACAAGGAATGTAGGAGCCATGTTCCTCATCGGTATTTACAATGGCAATTCCAACAATAGCAACAGAGGCAGCTTGACCCCACGAGCTGTGTCCGTGCAGAGCATAGGATCATGGGCTCTCTGAGCAATGCCACTTTCCCTCTTTTACTTTCTCAGTCTAGGGGATGAAGATCACTTCTTACTTCAGTTTCTTATCTCTAGTTAATACCACCATTCTTCCATTTATCCTCTAGCTTTACCAATACTTTTGCAACAAATCCCTGTATTAAATTCCTCTCTATGCGAAATACGTGCAATATATTCTGTTTTTCTGGATCGACTTCAACTGGTACAGTATTTCCTACCAGGAGTTAGGAACACTTACTTTCCTTCAGAATAGTATTTTTGTCAGAAGCAATAATGTGGAGGATAAGATGATATTAAGGCACTCCCACGAGCCCTGGTGGAAACCCTCATGGCGTAGTGCTTAAGAGTTCAGCTGCTAATCAAAAGGTTAGCAGTTGGAATCCACCTGGCACCCTTTGGAAACCCTATGGGGCAGTTCCACTCTGTCCTACAGTGTCGCTTTCAGTCAGAGGCGACTCGATAGCAATGTGTTTATGAGCCCTGGTGGCACAATGGTTAAGCGTTCGACCGCTAAATAAAAGGTCGGCGGTTCAAATTCACCAGCCACTCCTCGGGAGAAAAGACCAGAGAAAAGATCACCTCCCATAAAGATTTTGATCGAGAAAACCTTATGGGGCAGCTCTACTCTGCCCTACAGGGTCACTGTGAGTCAGAATTGACTCAGTAGCACGCAACAACATGTCTGCAGATGTTAGTGTTGTCAGAGGTACTGTAATCAAGAAACCCAAAATATAGACAAAATCAAAAGGAAGGAGATCACTGGCTAGTTTCTGAAGAAATGGCCCCATATTGGGGCTCATGACTGACTTCTGCTGTTGGTAGCTTGAGTACTAATTAGCAGTGGTAGCTAGCTGCGTTTGCCTTGAGGAGGGGAAGTTGTTTAACATTTGCATAACCAGTTCTCTGTAGCAAATCCCTTTTGTTTAATATTCTGGAAGATACGGATTTTCAAATTAGATACTGACTAAGAGAGGCTTTATTTTTCAAATGGTATAACTCTGATAAACAATTTACAATAGACCAAAGTAAAACTATATTCCCATCAAGCTAACATATACTGAATTTTCTGTGTATTATTCTTGTTATTTTCCATGTATTTAGTGGCAAAAAGCATAACCTCTAGAGCCAAGATGTCTTGGTTTAAATCTGAGTCCTATAAAGTGCCCTGGTGGCACAACCTTTAAGCACTTGGCTGCTAACAGAACTGTTAGTGGTTCAAACTCACTCAGTGATTCTGTGAGAGAAAGACCTGGCAATCTGCTTCTCTAAAGATTACAGCTAAGAAGAACTTATGGGGGCAGATTTACTCTGTAACATGGAGTCGCTGTGAGTTGGAATCTACTGGATGGCACCCAACAACAATTAGCTGGGTAATTTTTTGATCTTTCTGTTTTCTTATCTGAAAGCTGTCTAATAGGAAAATAATAGTACCTAGCTCCCAGAGTTGTTGTGAATATTAAATCAGTTAATAAGTTTAAGCACTAGCTGCCATAGCTTGTTATAAACATACAGTTTTTCTATAATTGCAATAAAAAGTATTGGATTTTGCATTTACATTGTTTTTAAATTTACATTATATAAGCATCTTCACGTATTTCTACAATGTGCTTCTACCAAAGTAGATCAGAAATGAAACCCTCCTGAAGTGACAAACACTGAATAAGATTTAAAAAAAAGAAAGAAAGAAAAATCAATGCCAGCATTAAAACTCAGTGAAACCTGCTTCTATGTATTGCTTTCAGTTTTCTCCTATTAGGTCTTCATTCAAAGTTACCAAGTTCTAAAGTGGGACGAGGACTCCATAAACAACCTGTATTTTATCAGTTCTGTTCACATTTGAACCATTCTGAAGTGAGGAAAAAAAAAAATCTTCTCCATTATTATAAATGCTAAATATATCATCTTCATAATTGCAATTACTGGCCAGAAATAGTTTGTCACTTAAATTAATTCTATGTATTATTTTGCAAAACAACACCAACTATGTAAAATGTCTCATTTGGGTTAACAAGTTAGTAATGACTCCTTGCCCTTTTATTCATGTTAGGCTTCTGAAGAATTGAGCTAAAAAAAAAAAATCCAAACAGCTGAACTCTACTTTCCAAAGGCACAGATGAGAGGGTGAGAATGAATGGATGACTGAAACCTCAGGTCTCCATGGAAGGCCTGAGCAAGCTAGCAGTTCAGTGATCGTTTTGACAGAACTGAATAAACCGCCCTGAATCCTTTTTCATCCATGACTGAGAAAGGCAAGTGCTCTCTCCATTTTTTTCTGAATGCATTCATACTGTAGTTTCTGAGGTGAGAGTTCATCTCAACTGGCCAGAGGGTGAATGCCTGTGTTTTCGCAAAGATCAGAAATTTGTTCTACATGAACTTTTCTCTGTTTTGATGAGTTGATCAAGAGAATATATGAAAACAGAAATGACTTCCTTGCTGAGTCCAATGTTACATCCCCCTTAGCCTTTAGAAAACACCCCCTGTGTTCACCTGCCATTAGCATTGCAACTGGACCACTGTAGACATAAGTGGCCACCACGGAGAATCTTGCTTAGAACTTCTGAAACCAGACCTCTGCAGCAGTGGAGGTTATTAAAGCACTGCAAGGCCGGGTGTCTCCAGTCCTGACCTGGCATTTTGCGTAGTAAACTGGCCACCGTTGTTTAAGCCATTTGAATTCCAACATTCAAAATTACAGATGGAGAATTCCTCTACTGTGATTCCAATAAAGAGATGTAATTCAGTTATCATATGTCATGCATTTTTGTGCACAAATGCTTTCTATTTGCTATAATCTCTTAGCTTTCCTTGACAATGATGCCACCAATCTATCAATGGCCTTTATTTTAGGAAATAACTCCCTCAGAATGCCTGAAGTGCTGGAAACAGTATTAAACTCGGAGTTATGGTAACAGAGGCTTAGTTCTACCGCTGTTGTGGGTAGCCTTGGATAAATCAATTTACCTGTCTGAATATTGGTTTATCTAAACATGAAGTATATAGATCACATGGTTTCAAATGTCCCTACCATGTATAATCATGTATGTGATTTTACTCTGTATAGAACATCTCTAATCTTTTTATTTAGCAATCTTGCACTATTTTTCTAATTGTTTTCACAAATAAAGTTAGGCTTAAGGGCAAAAATATTACTGACTGAAAAATAAAGATAATAGATAGCATAGAGGACAGGTAAAGACTGTATTTAAAATAAGTTGTACCTCTACTTAAACAAACTAAACTCAAACGACCAGTTAAGAAGATCATAACCAAATTTGCAAAGGGAGGCATGAGATACATTCCAAGGGCAAAACTGAAAAGTATTCCTTCAGGAAATAGAAGAGAGAAGAAATAAATTAAGCAGAAAAATAAAAGAATGAGAAGAAACAATTTAAACAGGGAAAGTTAAAAAAAAAAAAAACCACCCTAGGGAAAATGAAAATTGTAGCTTCAGATAGTACTTTATATCACTTCTATATAAGAAGTCTCATATTTGGGAAAGTCAGATGCAATGTACTTACCAGGAGTAACAGAAACAAAAGTACCATTCAATTTTGATTTGCTCCTGAATATAAAAGAAGATAAATAGATAGATGGCAGATAGAGGGGTGAGAATATTCTCTAGTGTTTCCATTCCTAAAATGCTCCTGAAGAAGTTCTTACTATTTTTAATCTAAATGAAATGCAATTTTACAAATTACTTTTCCTTCTCTGGCTTCTTCAATCAGTAGTATATAGGCCAGATAACATTCAACTCATTGCTATAACTGGTCTCAACAATGAATTTGCTTTCTGTGATGGTTAATTTTATATGTCCACTTGGTTAGGCTATGGTGACCAGTTGTTTGGTCAAATATTAGCCTAGACTTGATTATTTACATGTGATTAGCATTTACATAAGTTACCAGGACATTAAGTAAAGCAGATTACCCCACATATTGTGGCTAGGTTTCATACAATCAGTTGAAGGCCATAAGAGCAAAAATTGAGATTTCTTAAGGGAGAAAGATTCGCATAATCAATAAAACACAGGTAAACATCTTTCTGGTATTCTCTACTTTCAGACAAGATCCATTTGACATCAGCAATGATATCCCTTGTTGCACGTCCTCTTTTGAATCTGGCTTGAACATCTGGCAGTTCCCTGTCAATCTACTGCTGCAACTGCTTTTGAATGATCTTCAGCAAAATTTTACTTGTGTGTGATATTAATGATATTGTTCAATGATTTCTGCAATCTGTTGGATCACTTCTCTTTGGAATGGGCACAAATATGGATCTCTGTTTTATTGATATGCAAAGGAATTTGACTGTGTAGATTATAAAAAATTATGGATAACACTGCAAAGAATGGAAATTCCAGAACACTTAATTGTGCTCATGTGGAACCTGTACATAGACCAAGAGACAGTCATTGGAACAGACCAAGGGGATACTGCATGGTTTAAAATCAAGAAAGTTGTGTGTTAGATTAGGAGGCAGGGCCAAGACGGTGGAGTAGTCAGATGCTTCCTGGGGTCCCTCTTACAACAAATATCTGAAAAAACAAGTGAATCGATTGTATACAACAATCTAGGGGCTCTGAACATCAAAGGCAAAGTTGAGGAATCAGACTGACTGGCAGGGGAAGGAGAGATGATTTGGAATGAGGAATTGCCAGACCTGACCTGGCGGGAGCCAGCACTCTTCAGGCTGGATAGGCTGGGGAGCATGGTGAAGCAAGCAGTGGCACTTGGGAGTTTTCCACATCAAAAGACACCCAGTGGTGGAGAGTCTACTCATGCCTCCAGAACCAGTGAAAAGCAGTGCTCAATCAGCCAAAGGTAAGTATATGCATCTGACCTACTGCAGATCAAAATACATTCCCTTTGGGAAAAAACTTTCTCCCATTTACATGCCCCCTCCCCACTCTGCACCAGATCCTATGCTGGCTTCAGTGATTACTAAGTCTCCTGGGTCAGAAGTGGGACCCGTTACATGCCCTGAGCCATTATCTCGGCCTTGGAGAGGGAACAAATTAACAAACAGGAAAAAATAATCAGCCAGCTCCCCTAAACTGGGAACTCAGGGTAGGCACAGCTCCTTTGCCTAGGCATAGGCATAAGGGGTTCACAGAGTTTGGATGCCTTTCACCCCGGCATAGATCTATGTGAGCTCATTTCAACAGCGTTGGTCCTCATTACCACAGTACAACAGGGTATATACCTGAAGCCTAACTTCAGCTGTATCAGCTATAAGGAGAAGTGTCAGGTTGTGACATTTGACACTGCTGCACCCATTAAGCAGCGTCCTCACCTGCTTACATCAGGGACCTGATGACTGGTGGCTCCACATATGCCACCAAGCCATCCACAACAGAGGCCCAAGAATAAGTGGTACCTCCTATTCCTTACAGCCAACAGCACTGGGTGCTCATAGTCCAGCTGCAAAACCCACCCACCTATGCGCTCTAGGGAACAGGGACATGCTTTCCTCCAAAACACTCAGGGGCAGCCATCAGCCCCTTGCTTTGCTCAGTGCGTGACCCCCTACTGCAGCTGGATACGTGTGCCTACACTGATTACCCCTGCCTGTCTAGGACTGTAGGTGAGAGCCTGCACCACACACTTGGTGACTGACTACCTGGTCACCTGAGCTGAATCCATACAAGAAAAGTAAACAGACTCCTGGGCTTGCATACCTAGTAACAGATCTAACCACCTGGTGGCAGGACATTAGAGCTTCAAAGACACCAATAATCAAACTAGCTCACGCTAGCAGCCTATCTGGGCATATCAAAACAAAACAAGAAGCTAGGACAGAGTAAGCAAACATAAAATAAACAAATATAATAACTTATTGATGGCTCAGAAACAACAGTCAATATCAAATCACTTAAAGAGGCAGACCATGATAGTTCAGCAAGCTCCCAAAACAAAGAATCAAGAAATTTTCAGGAGGAAGAGAATTTCTTGGAATTATCAGAGGTAGAATATAAAAGGTTAATTTACAGAACTCTTCAAGAGATCAGGAAGGAGATCATGCAAAATGCAGGACAAGCCAAGGAACACACAGACAAAGCAATAGAGGAACTTAAGAAGATTAGAGAAGAGTATAATGACAAATTCAACAGGCTGCAAGAATCCATATAGAGAGAGCAATCAGAAATCCAGAAGATTTACAATAAAATTTCAGAATTAGACAATTCAATACAAAGTCATAGGAGCAGAATTGAGGCAATGGAAGTCAGAATTAGTGAGATTAAAGACAAAGCACTTGACACCAACTTTTGAGGAAAAATCAAATAAAAGAAATTAAAAAAATAAAGAAACCCTAATAATTATGTGGGACTGTATCAAGATGAATAATCTATGAGTGACTGGAGTACCAGAACCGGGGGGGCAGATAACAGAAAATACAGAGAGAATTGCTGAAGATTTGTTAGCAGAAAACTTCCCTGATATCATGTAAGATGAGAACATATCTATCCAAGATACTTATCAAACCCCACATAAGGTAGATACCTAAAGAAAGTCACCAAGACATAGTATAATCAAATTTGCCAAAATTAAAGATAATGAGAGAATTTTAAGAGCAGCTAAGGATAAACTAAAAGTCACCAACAAAGGAGAGTCGATAAGACTAAGCTCAGATTACTCGGCAGAAACCATGCAGGCAAGTAGGCAATGGAATGACATATATAAGGCCTTGAAGGAAAAAAATTGCCAGGCAAGAAATATATATCCAGCAAAACTCTCTCAAATATGATGGTGAAATTAGGGCATTTCCAGATAAACAAAAGTTGAGGGAATTTGCAAAAACCAAACCAAAGTTACCAGAAATACTAAAGGGAGTCTTCTGGTTAGAAAATCAATAACATCAGATAACAACCTAAGACTAGAACACAGGATAGAGCAACCAGATAGCAACCCAGATAGGGAAGTCACAAAAATAAACCAAAGCTAAAACACTGAAAACAGGCAAAAAGAGACAGCAATATGTAAAAGATGACATTAAAACAAAAAAGAGGGATTAATAAATGTAGTCATAGATCTTTCACATGGAGAGGAAGACAAGGCTACATAAAGAAATAAAAAACTGGTTTAAACTTAGAAAAATAAGGGTAAATATTAAGGCAACCACAAAGGAAACTAACAATCCTACACATCAAAACAAGAAACAGTATAAAGACTCAGCAAATACAAAAACAACAACAATGAAAAAGATGAATAGAAAATACATAAAGAAAAACAACTCAGCACAGAAAATTAAGTGGAACAAAGAAACTGTGAACAACACACAAAAAAGCCATCAAAATGACAGCACTAAACTCATACATATCAATAATGATGCTGAATGAAAAGGGACTAAACGCACCAATAAAGAGACAGACAGTGGGAGAATGCATTAAAAAAAAAGATCCGTCTATATGTTTCCTACAAGAGACACACCTTAGACTTAAAGACACAAACAAGCTAAAATTCAAAGGATGGAAAAAAATATATCAAGCAAACAACACTCATAAAAGAGCAGGAGTGGCAATATTCATCTCTGACAAAATAGACCTTGAAGTAAAATTCACCACAAAGGAGAAGGAAGGACACTATATAATGATTAAAGGGTCAATACACCAGGAGGACATAATCATAATAAATATTTACACACCCAATGACAGGGCTCCAAAATACATAAAACAAATTCTAACAGCATTGAAAATAGAGATAGACACCTCCACAATAATAGTAGGAGACTTCAACACATCACTTTTGGTGAAGGACAGAACATCCAGAAAGAAGCTCAACAAAGACACAGAAGATCTAAATGCCAAAATCAACCAACTTGATCTTGAGGACATATAATGAACTCTCTACACAACAGCAGCCAAATATACTTTCTTTTCCAATGCATGTGGAACATTCTCCAGAACAGACAACATATTAGGCTATAAAGCAAGCCTTAACAGAATCCAAATCATCAAAATATTGCAAAGCATCTTTTCTGACCATAAAGCCATAAAAGTAGAAATCAATAATAGAAAAAACAGGGAAAAAAAAAATCAGACACATGGAAACTGAACAATACCTGGCTCAAAAACTACTGGGTTATAGAAGAAATTAAGGCTGGAATAAAGAAATTCACAGAATCCAATGAGAATGAAAACACATCCTACCACAACCTTTGGGACACAGCAAAAGCAGTGCTCAGAGGTCAGTTTATAGAAATAAATGCACACATCCAAAAAGAAGAAAAGGCCAAAATCAAAACATTAACCCTACAACTGGAACAATTAGAAAGAGAGCAACAAAAGAAGCCCTCAGGTGCCAGAAAAAGGAAATAATAAGAATTAGAGCAGAATTAAATGAAATAAAGAATAGAAAAACAATTGAAAGAGTTAACAAGACCAAAAGCTGGTTCTTTGAAAAGATCAACACAATTGATAAACCACTGGCCAAACTGACAAAAGAAAAACAAGAGAGGAAGCAAATAACCCAAAGAAATGAGATGGGCGATATCACAACAGACCCAACTGAAATTAAAAAAATCATAACAGAATACTATGGAAAATCGTACTCTAACAAATTTGAAAACCTAGAGGAAATGGACAAAATTCTAGAAACACACTATCTACCTAAACTAACACAAACATAAAAACAACTAAATAAACCTATAACAAAAGAAGAGATTAAACAGGTAATTTAAAAAACTCCCAACAAAAAAAAAAGGCCCTGGCCGGGACTGCTTCACTGGAGAATTTTACGAAACTTTCAGAGAAGAG